>NC_069501.1:545439849-545717349 GCF_027579735.1 Bombina bombina | reverse complement strand
AAAAGCAGGTTCCAAATTTTAAAGTCCAATAAGAGGTGCCCAATAATATAGATTGAATAATGCAGTTAAAGGAAGAAACCGGCACCCTCCAGGACAATTAAAACATATATTTCTTTCATGTAATTAGCAAGAGTCCATGAGCTAGTGACGTATGGGATATACATTCCTACCAGGAGGGGCAAAGTTTCCCAAACCTTAAAATGCCTATAAATACACCCCTCACCACACCCACAATTCAGTTTTACAAACTTTGCCTCCCATGGAGGTGGTGAAGTTTGTGCTAGATTCATTTCTTAGTGTTTTTCTCAAATTTCTTGGCATTCTTTTAGAATTCCTAGAATTTTATAATTTCTTCAGGTTGGTTTGGATAAGGTTTTGTATTCAGTTCCTTGATAGGACAAATTTCTACTCTTTCTGTTCTTTTTTCACAGAAAGATTGCTAATCATCCTGATATTCATTGTTTTGTACAGACTTTGGTTCGTATCAAGCCTGTCATTTACAGGCTCCTCCGTTTGAACCTATGCATTCTCTGAACATTAAATTACTTTCTTGGAAAGTATTGTTCCTTTTGGCTATATCTTCTGCTAGAAGAGTTTCTGAGTTATCTGCTTTTTCTTGTGAATTTCCTTTTCTGATTTTTCATCAGAATAAGGCAGTGTTGCTTCCTGATATTCATCATTTTGTTCAGGCTTTGATTCATATCAAACCAGTCATTAAGCCAATTTCTCCTCCTTGGAGTTTTTAATTTGGTTCTGAAGGCTTTTCAGGCTCTTCTATTTGAGCATATGCTTGCTCTGGACATTAATTACTTTCATGGAAAGTATTGTTCTTTTTGGACATCTCTTCAGCTAGAACAGTTTTTGAATTATCTGCTTTTTCTTGCGAATCTCCTTTTTCTGATTTTTTTTCATCAGGGTAAGGTGCTTTTTGCTGTCCTCATTTAAATTCTTACCTAAAGTTGTAAATTCTAACTACATTAGGGAGGAATTATTGTTTTCCTAAGACTTCTTTGGCAAGATTCTTTCGTTCTTTGGATATGGTAAGAGTTTTGAAATCCTATGTTGAAGCTATTCAGATTTCAGACAGACTTCTAGTCTATTTGTTTTCTTTTCTGGTTTTAGGAAGATCAAAAGGCTTCTGCCATTTCTTTGGCATCTTGGTTAAACTTTTGATTCATCATGCTTATTTGGAGTCGGGTGGATTCCCGCCTCAGAGGATTACGGCTCATTCTACTAGGTTAGTTTCTACTTCCTGGGCTTTTTAAGAATGAAGCTTTTGTTGATCACATTTGCAAAGCAATGACTTGGTCTTCTTTGCATACTTTTACTAAATTCTGCCATTTTGATGTGTTTTCTTCTTCTGAAGCAGTTTTTGGTAGAAACGTACTTCAGGCAGCTGTTTCTGTTTGATTTGTTTGCTTATAATTTCTGTTTTTTTCATTATAAGATTAAAACTTTTGATTTGGGTTGTGGATTATTTTTTCAGCGGAATTGGCTGGCTTTATTTTATCCCTCTCTAGTGACTCTTGCGTGGAAGTTCCACATCTTGGGTATCTGCTATCCCATACGTCACTAGCTCATGGACTCTTGCTAATTACATGAAAGAAAACATAATTTATGTAAGAACTTACCTGATAAATTCATTTCTTTCATATTAGCAAGAGTCCGAGACCCACCCTTTTTGTGGTGGTTATGATTTTTTTTGTATAAAGCACAATTATTCCAATTCCTTATTTTTGATGCTTTCGCTCCTTTCTTATCACCCCACTTCTTGGCTATTCGTTAAACTGAATTGTGGGTGTGGTGAGGGGTGTATTTATAGGCATTTTAAGGTTTGGGAAACTTTGCCCCTCCTGGTAGGAATGTATATCCCATACGTCACTAGCTCATGGACTCTTGCTAATATGAAAGAAATGAATTTATCAGGTAAGTTCTTACATAAATTATGTTTCTTTATTGGTCACAATAAAAAACACATATATACAACAGCCAGAGCAAGCCTGACATGTTACGACTTGGTAGCCTTAATCATAGACGTGCCTAAATGAGGTAAACATCTGTTATTTAAAAACAAAGCTGTGAACCTATTGATTAATTATAATACACATGTGACCTATACTCATTAGTAATAGTGAATCAACAGTACTTAACCCTATGTGCACTAGTTTACAAAAAGTATAAATTAGTATATGCACACACTACATTTACCAATACGTAAAAACCTATGATGTGTACAGATATGATCGATAATAAACCAGAAAGGATTACACTGTATGGTCATGCCTGATTAGACAGAAAATAATATACCATTATTATATACATCATTATACCCCAAGTAGCAATTGGGTAACAATGTGGTAACAAAATTTTACTTTCCTAAGATATAGAGAGTCCAGGACGTCATTCAATTACTAGTGGTAATATCATTCCTGGCCAGCACGAGGCGGCAAAGAGCACCACAGCAAATCTTTTAAGTGTCACGCCCCTACCCATAATCCCCAGTCATTCTCTTTGCCTCTGTCAATGGAGGAGGGGAAGTTTGGTGTCTGAAGAAATTAATTCCTTTTTCGGGTACTTTTTCCCTGCAAGCAAGGATTTAAGTTTAGCGGAGTCCACATCAATCTCTTCAGTAGAGTAGTGGTGGCTTTTAAGCAGTTAGGAAGTTGTGAGGTAGTCCTTGCTTTGTTTCTTAACGCATTGGGTTTCTGTAACATGGGCAGCAGAGTTGGTTACTCTGTTCTTTCTTTTTCTACAGGTCTCTGTAAGGAGTATGTGTCCTTTCACTCCTTGCGAGCTGTCTTCCTGCCGGGCAACTAGACTGCAGGTAAGTGCTTTTGTCTTCTAGGTCTTGGAGACTTGCACTTCAGAAGAATATTTCATATGCAGTAGTTGGGGACATTTTTGAAAATCCTTTATACATGATTCTCTTTGGCAGTGGGCAGGCACATTATGTATGTTGAGACTAGGGGTTAATCTTCCCTTTATTGGGACATTTTTCCTCTTTGGGCTAATTTTGTTGAAATTCTTTATCAGTATGTATGTGGGGCTTATGTTTTATGCAGGGATTTATGTATAAACTTAAAATTTGGCAGTTGGTTTTCTTTGCTTGCTTAGCTAGAACAGGCTAACTCCGGTGTTGTAGGCAGAGGGTAATGTGCGCCTTTTACTTGCTGTGTAGTTTCCTCTCTGCTGGATGTGACTTCTCTCTGCTGTCGGATATTCACGGATCGGCGTCATTGAATTTTAGTCTCTTCAGTGTCTACTATATGATCGTTTTAGAGACTTCTTGCAGCCAAATTGTGTATAGGTGTTACTGTAAGGCACCTCAGCCTTTCTGAGGTGTAGGGGGCCTGTAGTTTATTATTTTAAATCATTTTTGCATAAAGATTAGGCGGCTGTGGTATTAAAAATTAAGTGATAGTATGTTTAAAACATTTCTACAATTTGGGGAATTTATTTAGTATTATGGACATGGAAGACTTTGTCTTTTGACAAATGCTCGTTTTGCCTATGCAATTCTGTGCTGCATGCTTAGCTAGAATACTTTAAATTTAAAAATAAATTGTTGCCGGCAACTCCTGGAGGAGTTAATTTGCCTGCAGATTTTGCTGCACAGGTATCTTCTGCAGTATCTGTGGCATTATCTGCTTTTCCTATGCTGGGAAAACGCAAGAGGAAAATTAGACATTCAGATAGTAAGGTTTCTGTTCCACTTACTGCTACGCAGGTTACCCTCCCTCATAAGTCTGATGAGGAGGATACGTCGGTAGCCTCTGAAGGTGAAATCTCAGATACAGACAGTATTATTCCTTCAAGCTTAAATCTGAAGTTTACTTCTTCAGTGTCAGATGAACACCTTCGTGTACTGTTAAAGGAGTTATTGGCTACTTAGGACAACTCCGATAATTATATAGTTGTCAACCCTATTAAGTTTTTCCTGTCCCAGGCCGTGTGACAGATTATTTCACAGGAATGGGAGAAGCCAGGGATTCCTTAATCACCATCTCCCGTATTTAAAAATGTTTCCTGTTGCTGACTCCATTAAAGATCTTGGCGCACAGTGCCTACAGTAGAAGGGGCTATTTCTACTGGCTTAGAACTACTAACCCTATAGAGGAAAGCTGCTCCTTTAAGTATCCTATGGACAAAAAGCTGGAAGCTCTACAGAAGATGTATGTTCATCAACGTCTTCAATGGCAACCTGCCGTTTGTATTGCCACAGTAGCAAGTGCGGCATCTTATTGGTACAACACGTTTTCTCAATCAATCCGTTGGAGGAGATGTAAGATAGGATTAAGGCTCTCAAACTAGCCAATTCCTTTATTTCTGATGCTAACATGCAAGTTATTAGACTGGGAGCCAAGATGTCTGGCTTCACTGTCCTAGCCTGCAGGGCAATGTGGCTAAAATCTTGGTCAGCTGATGTTACCCTTGTAAGGAAGTGCCAGAATCTTGGACTTAGAGGTAAGACCTTGTTTGGACCTGGTCTGGCAGAAACAATTTCTGATATTACGGGTGGAAAAGTGTTTTTTCTACTGCATGACAAGAACAGACTCAAAGGACGTCAAAGTAATTTTTGTTCCTTTTGTAACTTCAAAGGTCAATCGTCTTCCTCTTCCAAGTAAGTTCAATCCAAGTCTTCTTGGAAGCCCAATCAGTCTTGGAATAAGGGGAAGCAATCAAAGAAACCCTCAGCTGAGTCTAAGTCAGCATGAAGGGTCGGCCCCTTGTCCGGAATCTGATCAAGTGGGGGGCAGACTTTCCCTGTTGTGATAAGCGTGGAGACAAGATGTCCCAGATCCTTGGTCTGTGGACATAGTGTCTCAGGGTTACAAAATAGAATTCAAAACTTTCCCTCCCCAGGTGCAGATTCCACCTCTCAAGATTATCTCCAGACCATGTAAAAAGAGGCATTCTTGAACTGCGTTTAGGACCTTTCCTCCCTGGGAGTGATTGTTCCAGTTCCAGTAAGGGAACAGGGTCTAGCATTCTATTCAAATCTGTTCGTGGTGCCCAAAAGAGGGAACTTTTCGACCCATTTTAGACCTAAAGTGCCTCTACAAGTTTCTTAGTGTACTGCCCTTCAAAATTGAAACCATTTGTTCCATTCTTCCTTTGGTCCAAGAGGTTCAGTTCATGACGACCATAGACCTGAAGGACGCGTATTTTCATGTTCCCATCCACAGGGATCATCACAAATTCCTGAAATTTGCCTCTCTAGACAAACACTTTCAGTTTGTGGCTCTTCTGTTTTGGCCTTGCCACAGCTCCCATTTTCTCAAAGGTTCTGGGGGCTCTCTTGGCAGTGATCATGTCTCGGGGAATTGCAGTGGCGCCCTACCTGGACATATTGGTTCAGGCGCATCTTTTCAACAAGCAAACTCTCATACAGAGATCTTGGTTTTTTTTCTACGTTCCCACGGTTGAAAAGTGAATCTGGAAAAGATTTCCCTTGTTCTAGTTACAAGGGTGGTTTTCTTAGTGACCATATTAGATTCCCTATCTATGAAAATTTTTCTGACCGAGGTCAGAAAAACCAGACTTGTCTCCTCTTGCCTCTCTACAGTCTACGGTTTGGCCATCAGTTGCTCAATGTATGGAGGTAATTGTTCTGATGGTCGCTTCCATGGACATCATTCCCTTTGCTCGATTCCATTTAAGAGCTCTGCAATTATGCATGATCAGACAATGGAACGGAGACCATTCGGGTCTGTCTCAGAGGATACATCTAGACCAGTCAACAACTCTCTCCCATGGTGGCTTTCTCAGGAGCATCTGTTGCAGGGCACATGCTTCTGGAGACCTTCCTTGGTGATTGTGACCACGAATGCCAGCCTGCTAGGCTGGGGAGCAGGCTGGGACTCGTTAAAGGCGCCAGGGACTATGGACTCGGTAGGTGTCTGCTTTCCCCATAAACATCTTGGAATTGAGAGCGATTTTATAATGCTCTGATGGCTTGGCCTCAATTGTCCTTACCCGGTTTATCAGGTTTGTCGGACATCACCACCTCAGTGGCTTACATAAACCACCAGGGAGGAACTCTGAGTTCCTTAGCTATGAAGGAGATGGCACGGATTATTCAGTGGGCGGAAGCTTAAAATTGTTGTCTATCTGCCATCCACATTCCTGGAGTGGACAACTGAGAAGCAGATTTTCTGAGCAGACAGACATTTCAACCCGGGGAGTGGGCTCTCCATCCGGAGGTGTTCTTAACCCTCCAATGGGGGTTGCCCATAGAAGCTCTGGCAGTTCCTTGGGATTTCTATCTAGCATACCTGTTTCCTCAATTTGCGCTCCTTCCACAAGTTATTGCTTGTATCAAACAGGAGAGAGCATCGGTAATTCTAATCGCTCCTGCATGGCCTTGCAGGATCTGGTATGCGGACCAAGTGAAGATGTCATCTTGGCCACCTTGGAGGTTGCCTCTGAGGAAGGACCTTCTAACTCATGGTCCATTCCTCCATCCA
Organism: Bombina bombina; assembly: GCF_027579735.1. Lineage (NCBI taxonomy): Eukaryota > Metazoa > Chordata > Amphibia > Anura > Bombinatoridae > Bombina > Bombina bombina. Next base: position 545,710,882 of record NC_069501.1, on the reverse strand, counting down.
AATCTCATTTCTCTGAAGCTAACTGCTTGGAGTTTTAACGCTTAGTTCTGTCTAAGCATGGATTTTCTGAGTCGGTCATTGAGACCATGATCCAGGCTTTGCAAGCCTGTTACTCAAACAATTACCGTAAGGTATGGCGTAAATACCTTTTATTGGTGTGAATCTAAGGGCTACTCTTGGAGTAGGGTCAGGATTCCTAGAATTTTGTCTTTCTCCAGGAAGCTCTGGAGAAAGGATTGTCAGTCCTCTGAAAGGTCAGATTTCTGCATTATCTATTTTGTTACACAAACGTCTGGCGGATGTACCAGATGTTCAATTTTTTTTGTCAGGCCCTGGTCAGAATCAGGCCTGTGTTTAAACCTGTTGCTATTCCTTGGAGCCTTAATCTTGTTCTTAGTTTTGCAGCAGGCTCCGTTTGAGCCTATGCATTCCATAGATATTAAGGTGCTATCTTGCAAGGCTTTCTTTTCTTATTGCTATCTCTTCTGCTCAGTGTTTCGGTACTCTCTGCTTTGCAGTGTGATTTGCCTTACCTTATCTTTCATGTGGATAGGGTGGTTCTTCATACTAAATTGGGGTTTCTTCCTAAAGTTGTTTCGGATAAAAATATTAATCAGGAAATTGTTGTTGTTCCTTCTCTCTGTCCGAATCCTTCTAATAAAGAACGTCTGTTGCACAACTTGGATGTTGTGCATGCTCTAAAATTCTACCTACAGGCGAATAAGGATTTTTTCGCCAGTCTTTTGCCCTGTTTGTTTCTCAGGAAAGCGTAATGATCAAAAGGCTACTTCTCTTTCCCTCTGGTTGAGAAGTGTAATTTGTTTTGCTTATGAGAATGTTGGACAGCAGCCTCCTGAGAGAATTACAGCTCATTCCACTAGGGCTGTCTCCTCTTCTTGGGCTTTCAAAAATGAAGCTTCTGTGGAACAGATTTGCAAGGCTGCACCTTGGTCCTCTCTGCATACTTTTTCAAAATTTTACATATTTGATACTTTTGCCTCAGTGGAGGCCTCTTTTGGGAGAAAGGTTCTTAAAGCGGTGGTGCCTTCTGTTTAGTTCTGCTTGGCTTGTTCTCCCTCCCTGTTTATTCTATGTCCTCTAGCTTGGGTATTGGTTCCCACTAGTAATTGAATGATGTGGACTCTCCACATCTTTTGAAAGAAAACAAAATGTATGCTTACCTGATAAATTTCTTTCTTTCCGGATATGGAGAGTCCATGACCCCACCCTTTATTAAGACAGTTATTTTTTACTAAAACTCAGGCACCTTTACACCTTTGTGTTATTCCTTTTCCATTTCCCTTCGTTCGAATGACTGTGGATTATGGGTAGGGGAGTGACACTTAACAGCTTTGCTGTTGTGCTCTTTGCCGCCTCCTGCTGGCCAGGAGTGATATTCCCACTAGTAATTGAATGACGTTGTGGACTCTCCATATCCGGAAAGAAATAAATTTATCAGGTAAGCATACATTTGTATGTGTGTTTATATATGTGTGTATATATGTGTATCTTTGAATATCAGGGCCATAGTCACCCCTAGAGCAGCAATGCACTTCTGGGAGCTAGCGGAGCACATTTGGTGAGCCATTGACAAGAGAAGTATGTGTATCCACCAATCACCAGTATTGCTGTTCCTGAGCCCACCTAGTTATTTTCAACAAAAAATTCCAAGAGAAAAGGGTAAATTAGATTATGAGTAAATTGAAGTCTCTTAAATTGGATGCTGTATCTGAACATGACATTTTTATTGAGTTTCATATACCTTTTTAATTTTCTCATATTTTTAGTGTTTTTTAAAAAAAATCAAAACATTTTTTTTTAATATAAATGTTTTAAGTTGGATTTTGCTTCCTCCCCCCCCTCATCAATTTATACTAACAAATTGTCAATTTATCTTCTAGGTGCATCTACCAGATCATCTCTGCCATTTGCAACTATATCCCCTAAAGTGCCCAGAGGGCACTGGAGAATGAACTTCAAACAAAAACCCACAGTTACCCCCATTAAAAACATGGACCAGAGTGGCTGCGTGCTCTGCACAGCCCTAATTTCAAAGACAAACATTTAAACTGGATTAATTAACGGGAGGTTCCTAAACCAGGTTTAAGGATTTTTTTTCTTTTGTTTTCGCTCCTGTGTTTGGACGTTTATTTTTGAAACTTAAAATTCACTTTATTTTTTCTTTAAGAAGAAAAAATGTGGCATATACCCACGTTGCGTTTTTTTGTTGTTGGTTTTTTTTTTAACTGCATCTTGATCCCGTATGTATACGTTTGTGTTCTAACAGGAGTAGGACTTCGCATATTCAACAGGGAATATTTCATTTACCATGGTAAATTTCCACTGGATTGAGGGAAAATTTTAAAAATATTTTTTTTAAAAAAAAGGCGTTAACCCTTTAAACTGCCAGCGAGACAAAATGTGGCAGCTAGGGTTAATGCCCTTTCATCACCCAAAATCCTACTTTTTTTGTTAACCAGTTCCTGCTCCACTTAATATCCCTACTTCCCTGTAATAAACATCATTGAAAGCAGATTTTAGCCTGATATTGTGTTTCTTATATATTTTCATTACTTTTAATTTAAATATTTTTAAAACTTTTTTTGTGCTTTTTATTTGTTGCAAATTATCAATTTTCCCAGAGCTTGACAAAATTGTTTAAAATATAGGAGCCATGCAAAAATTTTGTATTAGATATTTTCAGTTTAGACAGAGGGGGGTGTGGGGATTTTTCTTATTTTTAGGTGGCAAGAGTCTACGAGCTTTATCGTGTGGGATTGAATTCTTGCCACTTGGAGGAGGAAAATAACCCAAATACCAAGAAATTTTAAACCCTTCCACCTCCTTGTACAACTCAGTTTTGTAATTTGTCTCCCAGGAGTAGGTGAGGCTTTGAGGTGCTCCAGATTCTACGTTGACAGGGGTTCTCAGACCTACGTGAGCCCCTTAACCCCTCAGTCAGTTAACTTGGGGTACTGGATTTGAAGACTTTAAACACATTTTTGGGAGTTACTACTTTCAAAATGGAGATAATTTGTACTATCCTACCTCTAGTACAGCAGGGTCAATTAATTTCCACAATAGATTGGAAGGATACATACCTTCCTATTCCCATTCACAATGAACTTTATTAGATCCTGTTTTTTTTTGTTTTCAGTTTGTTGCCCTTCCTTTTGGGTTGGCTGCTGCTCCCTGAATACTCACAAAGGTTTTGAGGGTTTTTTTAGCAGTAATTAGATCTCTGTATTTCAGCTCCCCCTTACCTGGATGAAATTTTGATACATGCTCCGACTCTATCAACGGCAGTTTCTCATACTCAAAAGCTTCTAGTTTTTCTGTGCAGTCACGGCTGGAAGATCGTTGTCAGAGTTCTCCATCTCCCAGTACTAAGGTCTGTTTTTTGGAAGTATCTATAGATTTAGTAACCATGCATCTGTCTCTCACAAGATTGTGCAGACACATTGTGAAGAGCCTGTGAGAATCTTCAGTCCTCTTATGGAGGTGATTGATCTGATGGTAGCCTCAGATGTGTGATACCTTTCGCTCACTTTTATTTATGTCCTCTTCAGCCGAGTGTAAAAATAGGGGCTAGGGAATTATCCTAGTTTAGATCAGAGGATAGCCCTAGATTCTGCAGTAAATGAATCTCTATCCTGGTGGATAAACAACCATTCAATCACCATTAGGGGGCATCCTTTCGCTGACCTTATTGGATGATAGTGACTACAAGCCTTTTAAGCTGAGGCGCGGTTTGGGGAGCTTGAAGAGCGCAAGGAGTTTGGTCTTCTCAGGAGGCAAGGTTGCCAATAAATATTTTAGAACTTTGGGCAATTTTATTTCTTTCATGTAATTAGCAAGAGTCCATGAGCTAGTGACGTATGGGATATACATTCCTACCAGGAGGGGCAAAGTTTCCCAAACCTCAAAATGCCTACAAATACACCCCTCACCACACCCACAATTCAGTTTTACAAACTTTGCCTCCGATGGAGGTGGTGAAGTAAGTTTGTGCTAGATTCTACGTTGATATGCGCTCCGCAGCAAGTTGGAGCCCGGTTTTCCTCTCAGCGTGCAGTGAATGTCAGAGGGATGTGAGGAGAGTATTGCCTATTTGAATGCAGTGATCTCCTTCTACGGGGTCTATTTCATAGGTTCTCTGTTATCGGTCGTAGAGATTCATCTCTTACCTCCCTTTTCAGATCGACGATATACTCTTATATATACCATTACCTCTGCTGATTCTCGTTTCAGTACTGGTTTGGCTTTCTACAAACATGTAGATGAGTGTCCTGGGGTAAGTAAATCTTATTTTCTGTGACACTCTAAGCTATGGTTGGGCACTTTGTTTATAAAGTTCTAAATATATGTATTCAAACATTTATTTGCCTTGACTCAGAATGTTCAACATTCCTTATTTTTCAGACAGTCAGTTTCATATTTGGGATAATGCACTTGAATTATTTTTTTCTTACCTTCAAAAATTTGACTCTTTTTTTCCCTGTGGGCTGTTAGGCTCGCGGGGGCTGAAAATGCTTCATTTTATTGCGTCATTCTTGGCGCGGACTTTTTTGGCGCAAAAAATTCTTTCCGTTTCCGGCGTCATACGTGTCGCCGGAAGTTGCGTCATTTTTTGACGTTATTTTGCGCCAAAAATGTCGGCGTTCCGGATGTGGCGTCATTTTTGGCGCCAAAAGCATTTAGGCGCCAAATAATGTGGGCGTCTTATTTGGCGCTAAAAAAATGGGCGTCGCTTTTGTCTCCACATTATTTGTCTCATTTTTTATTGCTTCTGGTTGCTAGAAGCTTGTTCTTTGGCATTCTTTCCCATTCCTGAAACTGTCATTTAAGGAATTTGATCAATTTTGCTTTATATGTTGTTTTTTCTCTTACATATTGCAAGATGTCTCACGTTGCATCTGAGTCAGAAGATACTACAGGAAAATCGCTGTCTAGTGCTGGATCTACCAAAGCTAAGTGTATCTGCTGTAAACTTTTGGTAGCTATTCCTCCGGCTGTTGTTTGTATTAATTGTCATGACAAACTTGTTAATGCAGATAATATTTCCTTTAGTAAAGTACCATTGCCTGTTGCAGTTCCCTCAACATCTAAGGTGCAGAATGTTCTTGATAACATAAGAGATTTTGTTTCTGAATCCATAAAGAAGGCTATGTCTGTTATTTCTCCTTCTAGTAAACGTAACAAAGTCTTTTAAAACTTCTCTCCCTACAGATGAATTTTTAAATGAACATCATCATTCTGATTCTGATGACTCTTCTGGTTCAGAGGATTCTGTCTCAGAGATTGATGCTGATAAATCTTCATATTTATTTAAAATGGAATTTATTCGTTCTTTACTTAAAGAAGTACTAATTGCTTTAGAAATTGAGGATTCTGGTCCTCTTGATACTAATTCTAAACGTTTAGATAAGGTATTTAAATCTCCTGTGGTTATTCCAGAAGTTTTTCCTGTTCCTAATGCTATTTCTGCAGTAATTTCCAAAGAATGGGATAAATTGGGTAATTCATTTACTCCTTCTAAACGTTTTAAGCAATTATATCCTGTGCCGTCTGACAGATTAGAATTTTGGGACAAAATCCCTAAAGTTGATGGGGCTATTTCTACCCTTGCTAAACGTACTACTATTCCTACGTCAGATGGTACTTCGTTTAAGGATCCTTTAGATAGGAAAATTGAATCCTTTCTAAGAAAAGCTTATCTGTGTTCAGGTAATCTTCTTAGACCTGCTATATCATTGGCTGATGTTGCTGCAGCTTCAACTTTTTGGTTGGAAACTTTAGCGCAACAAGTAACAGATCATGATTCTCATGATATTATTATTCTTCTTCAGCATGCTAATAATTTTATCTGTGATGCCATTTTTGATATTATTAGAGTTGATGTCAGGTTTATGTCTCTAGCTATTTTAGCTAGAAGAGCTTTATGGCTTAAAACTTGGAATGCTGATATGGCTTCTAAATCAACTCTACTTTCCATTTCTTTCCAGGGTAACAAATTATTTGGTTCTGTTGGATTCTATTATCTCAACTGTTACTGGTGGGAAAGGAACTTTTTTACCACAGGATAAAAAATCTAAGGGTAAAAACAGGGCTAATAATCGTTTTCGTTCCTTTCGTTTCAACAAAGAACAAAAGCCTAATCCTTCATCCTCAGGAGCAGTTTCAGTTTGGAAACCATCTCCGGTCTGGAATAAATCCAAGCCTGCTAGAAAGGCAAAGCCTGCTTCTAAGTCCACATGAAGGTGCGGCCCTCATTCCAGCTCAGCTGGTAGGGGGCAGGTTACGTTTTTTCAAAGAAATTTGGATAAATTCTGTTCACAATCTTTGGATTCAGAACATTGTTTCAGAAGGGTACAGAATTGGTTTCAAGATGAGACCTCCTGCAAAGAGATTTTTTCTTTCCCGTGTCCCAGTAAATCCAGTGAAAGCTCAAGCATTTCTGAATTGTGTTTCAGATCTAGAGTTGGCTGGAGTAATTATGCCAGTTCCAGTTCCGGAACAGGGGATGGGGTTTTATTCAAATCTCTTCATTGTACCAAAGAAGGAGAATTCCTTCAGACCAGTTCTGGATCTAAAAATATTGAATCGTTATGTAAGGATACCAACGTTCAAGATGGTAACTGTAAGGACTATCTTGCCTTTTGTTCAGCAAGGGCATTATATGTCCACAATAGATTTACAGGATGCATATCTGCATATTCCGATTCATCCAGATCATTATCAGTTCCTGAGATTCTCTTTTCTGGACAAGCATTACCAGTTTGTGGCTCTGCCGTTTGGCCTAGCTACAGCTCCAAGAATTTTTACAAAGGTTCTCGGTGCCCTTCTGTCTGTAATCAGAGAACAGGGTATTGTGGTTTTTCCTTATTTGGACGATATCTTGGTACTTGCTCAGTCTTTACATTTAGCAGAATCTCATACGAATCGACTTGTGTTGTTTCTTCAAGATCATGGTTGGAGGATCAATTTACCAAAAAGTTCATTGATTCCTCAGACAAGGGTAACTTTTCTGGGTTTCCAGATAGATTCAGTGTCCATGACTCTGTCTTTAACAGACAAGAGACGTCTAAGATTGATTTCAGCTTGTCGAAACCTTCAGTCACAATCATTCCCTTCGGTAGCCTTATGCATGGAAATTCTAGGTCTTATGACTGCTGCATCGGACGCGATCCCCTTTGCTCGTTTTCACATGCGACCTCTTCAGCTCTGTATGCTGAATCAATGGTGCAAGGATTACACAAAGATATCTCAATTAATATCTTTAAAACCGATTGTTCGACACTCTCTAACGTGGTGGACAGATCACCATCGTTTAATTCAGGGGGCTTCTTTTGTGCTTCCAACCTGGACTGTAATTTCAACAGATGCAAGTCTCACAGGTTGGGGAGCTGTGTGGGGATCTCTGACGGCACAAGGAGTTTGGGAATCTCAGGAGGTGAGATTACCGATCAATATTTTGGAACTCCGTGCAATTTTCAGAGCTCTTCAGTTTTGGCCTCTTCTGAAGAGAGAATCGTTCATTTGTTTTCAGACAGACAATGTCACAACTGTGGCATATATCAATCATCAAGGAGGGACTCACAGTCCTCTGGCTATGAAAGAAGTATCTCGAATTTTGGTTTGGGGGGAATCCAGCTCCTGTCTAATCTCTGCGGTTCATATCCCAGGTATAGACAATTGGGAAGCGGATTATCTCAGTCGCCAAACGTTGCATCCGGGCGAATGGTCTCTTCACCCAGAGGTATTTCTTCAGATTGTTCAAATGTGGGAACTTCCAGAAATAGATCTGATGGCGTCTCATCTAAACAAACTTCCCAGGTATCTGTCCAGATCCCGGGATCCTCAGGCGGAGGCAGTGGATGCATTATCACTTCCTTGGAAGTATCATCCTGCTTATATCTTTCCGCCTCTAGTTCTTCTTCCAAGAGTAATCTCCAAGATTCTGAAGGAATGCTCGTTTGTTCTGCTGGTAGCTCCGGCATGGCCTCACAGGTTTTGGTATGCGGATCTTGTCCGGATGGCCTCTTGCCAACCGTGGACTCTTCCGTTAAGACCAGACCTTCTGTCTCAAGGTCCTTTTTTCCATCAGGATCTGAAATCCTTAAATTTAAAGGTATGGAGATTGAACGCTTGATTCTTGGTCAAAGAGGTTTCTCTGACTCTGTGATTAATACTATGTTACAGGCTCGTAAATCTGTATCTAGAGAGATATATTATAGAGTCTGGAAGACTTATATTTCTTGGTGTCATTCTCATCATTTTTCTTGGCATTCTTTTAGAATACCGAGAATTTTACAGTTTCTTCAGGATGGTTTAGATAAGGGTTTGTCCGCAAGTTCCTTGAAAGGTCAAATCTCTGCTCTTTCTGTTCTTTTTCACAGAAAGATTGCTATTCTTCCTGATATTCATTGTTTTGTACAAGCTTTGGTTCGTATAAAACCTGTCATTAAGTCAATTTCTCCTCCTTGGAGTTTGAATTTGGTTCTGGGAGCTCTTCAAGCTCCTCCGTTTGAACCTATGCATTCATTGGACATTAAATTACTTTCTTGGAAAGTTTTGTTCCTTTTGGCCATCTCTTCTGCCAGAAGAGTTTCTGAATTATCTGCTCTTTCTTGTGAGTCTCCTTTTCTGATTTTTCATCAGGATAAGGCGGTGTTGCGAACTTCTTTTGAATTTTTACCTAAAGTTGTGAATTCCAACAACATTAGTAGAGAAATTGTGGTTCCTTCATTATGTCCTAATCCTAAAAATTCTAAGGAGAAATCGTTGCATTCTTTGGATGTTGTTAGAGCTTTGAAATATTATGTTGAAGCTACTAAGTCTTTCCGAAAGACTTCTAGTCTATTTGTTATTTTTTCCGGTGCTAGAAAAGGCCAGAAAGCTTCTGCCATTTCTTTGGCATCTTGGTTGAAATCTTTAATTCATCTTGCCTATGTTGAGTCGGGTAAAACTCCGCCTCAGAGGATTACAGCTCATTCTACTAGGTCAGTTTCTACTTCCTGGGCGTTTAGGAATGAAGCTTCGGTTGATCAGATTTGCAAAGCAGCAACTTGGTCCTCTTTGCATACTTTTAATAAATTCTACCATTTTGATGTATTTTCTTCTTCTGAAGCAGTTTTTGGTAGACAAGTACTTCAGGCAGCGGTTTCAGTTTGAATCTTCTGCTTATGTTTTTCATTAAACTTTATTTTGGGTGTGGATTATTTTCAGCAGGAATTGGCTGTCTTTATTTTATCCCTCCCTCTCTATTGACTCTTGTGTGGAAAGATCCACATCTTGGGTAATCATTATCCCATACGTCACTAGCTCATGGACTCTTGCTAATTACATGAAAGAAAACATAATTTATGTAAGAACTTACCTGATAAATTCATTTCTTTCATATTAGCAAGAGTCCATGAGGCCCGCCCTTTTTTTGTGGTGGTTATGATTTTGTATAAAGCACAATTATTCCAATTCCTTATTTTATATGCTTTCGCACTTTTTTATCACCCCACTTCTTGGCTATTCGTTAAACTGAATTGTGGGTGTGGTGAGGGGTGTATTTGTAGGCATTTTGAGGTTTGGGAAACTTTGCCCCTCCTGGTAGGAATGTATATCCCATACGTCACTAGCTCATGGACTCTTGCTAATATGAAAGAAATGAATTTATCAGGTAAGTTCTTACATAAATTATGTTTTTTTAAAGCTCTACAGTCGTGGCCTCTCCTGAAGAAAGTTACTTTCATTTTCAATCAGATGTCACTGCGGTGACATACATCAATCATCAGGGAGGGACTCTGAGTCACCTTAACAATGAAGGAGGTAGCTTGGATCCTGTCCTGGGCAGAATAAAATCAATGTAATCTATCATGGATCCACATGCCGGGTGTCAACAATTGTGATGCAGACTCTCAGTTGACAGTCTTTGCATCCAGTGGAGTGGTCTCTCAATTAGAAGATTTTCTATCAAATAGTATTCAGAAGATGTCTTCCTGAAATAGATCTTACTTTGGAAATTATTTTCCCAGACCGATCTTCATCTTAGACCTGCAGTAGCGATCATTCTTCTGGTTTGATTCTCTTTTTCAGATGGTTTCTGATTAATCTTCTAAGGATATTCACAACTACATTAAAGTCCTTAAGATGGCTAATGATTTCATTTGTGATGCCATCTTTGACATTAAAACTGATGTCAAGAATGTGTCTATTACTGTTTTATTAAGAGCCTTATGGCTTGAATCTTGGTCAGACAATATGGTCTCTAGGCTATTATCAATCCCTTTTCAAGGGAAGTTGCTTTTGGATCAGAATTGGATTCTAATATCAAGACTGTCACTGGGGGAAAAGGGGCGTTTCGGCCTCAGGACAAGAAATCTAAGGGGAAATACTAACAAACAAATCTTTATTTCCTTTCCCTCTCCTAGATATCACAAGTCTCCCTCCAACCAAAAATGAGTCCTCCAAACCTACCTGTAAGCCAGGATCTTCTTGGTCTAAGAACAAGCAGAGCAAAATAGTCAAATTCCAATCAGAAATTTGCATGAAGGGATGGCCCCCTGTCCAAAAGATCTTCTGGTAGGGGCAGATTGATTCTGTTTTAGAAGGCCTATTCTCTTTCAGTGCAGGATCCCTGGGTTCCCATTGTTATCGCATAGGCACTCGCACCAGACCTCCCTGGGAACAGTTTAATCTGTTTCACGTTCCAAGAGATCTTGTAAAGGCGGCTGCCTTTGTTCAATGTGTTTAAGACTTAGAGGTCATGGGAATGATTCAACCGGGACAGGGTTTTTATTCCCACCTCTTCATTGTCCCAAAGAAGGAGGGCTTCTACCATCCTATCCTGGACCTGAAGACTCTGAACAAATTTGTTGACATTCCTTCCATCAAAATGCAAATGATCCATACTATTTTGCCTCTAGTTCAAGAATGTTAATTTAGAACGACCATAGACTTAAAGGATGTTTATCTACACAGCCCAATTTACAGGGACCATTTCCAGTTTCTAAGATTTGCGTTTATCAACCATTATGATTTTTTAACCCTCCCCTTTTGGTTTGGCTACAGCCCCACGCATCTTCATGAAGGTATTAGGGGCTCTTAGCAATGATGAGAGCACAGGGGATCTCAACTTCCCCTTATTTTGACAATATTTTGATCCAAGCTCTGTCTTTCTCTGGCTACTGCTCATACCCACACAATAGTCTATTTTCTTCAGGAACGAAACATGGATGGGAAATGAATGTTCCCAAAAGTTCCTTATCTCCAGCCACAAGGGTTGTTTTTCTTTTAGTGATAATCTGTTTAAAGGTGTTGGTTTCTCACAGATTCTCACAGAACCAAACTTCAGACTGCCTGTCTTTCCTTACAGACGGCTCATTCTCCATCTGTAGCACAATGTATCAAAGTAGTGTGACTTATAGTGGCAGCATCAGACGCCAAACCTTTTGCTCATTTTCATCTTCGTTCTCTCCAGTTGTCCATGCTTCAACAGTGGTCAGAGGATTGTTCCCAACTGTAACATCATATAGATCTCAGTTCTCCAGTCAAACTTTCTCTCGTGGTGGAGGGAAAGTCCCTTTTTGATCCTTGAGCTTAATTTCTTAGTCCTACATGGACTGTGGTCACTATGGACACAAGTCTGATTTTGTTGGGGAGCTGTTTGGGATACCCGGAGGGTGCAGGGAGTATGTTCACATCAGGAGGCGCGGTTACATATCAACATCCTAGAGCTTTGTGCGATTCATCAGACCCATCAATCTTGGCTTCTTCTAAAGCAGAAAACAATTCAGTTCCAGTCAGTCGTAACTGCCTTGGCGTACATCAGTCATCAGGGAGGTACTCTTAAATCCCTTAGCTGTGCGAGACGTATCTCACATACTGACTTGGGCAGAGGAAAACTAATGCAAGGAAAACTAATGCACTCTTATCAGCCATTCACATTCCAGGAGTGAACAAATGGGAAGCAGATTATCTAAGTCATCAGTCCATTCATCCAGGAGAATGGTCTCTTCATCAGGACATCTTCGATCAATTAGTCCTGAGATGGGGTCTTACGGAAATGGATCTAATGGCGTCCAATTTGAACCGCAAACTTCTGGATTTTGCACCAGGTCAAGAGATCCAAGAGCTCACGTGATAGATGCACTAGTCTGTCCTTAGAATTTTCAGCTGGCCTATTTTTTTTTTTTTTTTTTTTTTCTTCCTCTTTGTTCTACTTCCAAGAGTCATTGCCAGAATCAAACAGGAATCGGCTTTAGTAATTCTCATAACTCTGGCATGGCCCGGCAGAGCTTGGTATGTAGACCTAATTCAGATGTCATCTCTTCCATGGGCTCTACCCCTAAGGAAAGATCTGCTGTCTCAAGGACCTTATGTGTCATCTGGATCTCACGTCTCTGAATTTGACGGTGTGGAGATTAAACGCCTATTTCTTTCATATAGGCGGCGAGAGTCCACAAGCTAGTTACTGATGGGATATACATTCCTACCAGGAGTTTCCCAAACCTCAAATGCCTATAAATACACCTCCCACCTCACTCATACCTCGGTTTTAAAAACGTTGCCTCTTTAGGAGGTGGTGAAGCATGAGGTACTTGATTTCTTCAGTGTAAGGCACTTCTGAGCATATTGAACCCAGTTCCTCTATGTGCGGTGTTTGTCTGAGGGATGTGAAGGGAGTATTGCTTGATGATACCATGTTTTCGCCTATGGGAAAGCTTTTCATAAGGCTCTCTGTAAATTGGTTGCAGGGATTCATCTGCTGCCTCCCTTTTATAGATCGACAATATACTCTTGTACCATTACATCTGCTGATATGGTTCAGTACTGGTTTGGCTGTCTGCTATATATGGATGTGTCTTACACGGTAGGTATATACTTATTATATAAGACACTCTCAGCTATGGATTGGGCATATAGGTTTTTTTGGGAGCTAGTAATTTATAATTCAGGATGTTACGGATTACGTTAGTCTCATGGAATGTTGATAATCACATATTTATGAAGTATAAGAGACGTATCCAATAGGGTTTATTTAGGTTCATTTAGTTTTTTTGTATATACAAACTAAATTCTTACCCGTTTTTTTCATTTGGCCTTGCAACAAGAGCAAACGTGCATGTGATGACACTATTTAGGACGTCATCATTTTGCGTAGTTTTTTGTTGCAAAAATTTTCCCGCAAATAAATTTCACCTAATTTAAGCTCCACCCCTAGCTCATTTAGTGCGCTCAGAAAATGTTTAGAGAGCTTCCATGCAGAATTATTTTATGAATCAGATTTCTTTTTTAAAAATATATTTTTCTTTTTAAAGACAGGAGAGCTTTTGTTGGCTTTAAAGCAATGGGAACTGGTGGGATATAATTCTCACTGATGGCCTAAGCAATATCTAACTCAGGTCCTATCTTTTTCCACAGGGCTATAGGAGGGAAAGGACTTCTTAAACCTGTTGGAGCTGTCCTGCCCTGCTGTCGGACAGCATTAAGGTAAGTGCAGTCTTTGTTATTCTGGGGCATAATTCAACAATGGATTGAGGATTCTGCACTTATTAATTTATATACATTTATTTTGATGGGAAACATGGGCTCCTTATGATATAGAGGGCCTTCCTGCAATGACAGCATTTTGAACATGCACTGGGCTAAGGTTGGGCTGTAGGTTATTTTTATTAACACTTAGAACGGGAAGATTGTTGTTCCTTCCTTGTGTCCTAATCCTTCTAAGAAGGAACGTTTTTTGCACAATTTGGACGTGGTCCGTGCTTTGAAGTTTTATTTGCAAGCGACTATGGACTTTCGTCAATCGTCTTCTTTGTTTATCGTTTTCTCTGGGAAACGTAAGGGTCAGAAAGCTACGGCTACCTCTTTCTTTTTGGCTGAAGAGTATCATCCGTTTTGCTTAAGAGATTGCTGGACAGCAGCCTGCGGAGAGAATTGCGGCTCATTACACTAGGGCGGTTGCTTCCTCATGGGCATTCAAAAATGAAGCTTCTGTAGAACAGATTTGCAAGGCTGCAACTTGGTTCTCTCTCCATACTTTTTCAAAATTTTATAAATTTGATACTTTTGCCTCTGCTGAGGCTGTTTTTGGGAGGAAGGTTCTTCAAGCAGTGGCGCCTTCAGTTTAGGTTTCCTGTCTTGTTCCTCCCTTATCATCCGTGTACTCTAGCTTTGGTATTGTATCCCACAAGTAAGGATGAAATCCGTGGACTCGTGTCTTTAAAAAGAAAATTTATGCTTACCTGATAAATTTGTTTCTTTTTAGACACGATGAGTCCACGGCCCACCCTGTTCTCTAAGACAGGTTATTAATTTTTGTAAACTTCAGACACCTCTGCACCTTTGCTTTTCCTTTCTCTTCCTAACTTTGGTCGAATGGCTGCAGTGGGAGGGAAGGGAGGAGCTATATAACAGCTCTGCTGTGGTGCTCTTTGCCTCCTCCTGCTGACCAGGAGGCGTAATCCCACAAGTAAGGATGAAAGAAGTGGACTAATCGTGTCTAAAAAGAAACAAATTTATCAGGTAAGCATACATTTTCTATTCCCATTCTTTCAAGCCTTTTATATATATCATATATAGGAGCATGGATATAAATTTGCAGAAGTCCACAGATCATTATAATTATTATTGGGGAATATCACTCCTGCAGGAGGAGGCAAAGAGCACCACAGCAAAACTGTTAAGTACCACTCCAATTTAACCCACAACACCCAGTCATTCTCTTTGCTTGTATCAGTTACAAGGAAGGGGTAAAGTTAGGTGTCTGATTCTTCAATTAAGAGTTTATTTTTGAGCAGGACAAGTTTGTTCTGTTTTTTTTCTGGGATTTAGCTGTAATCCATGTCAGTCTCTTCAGAAGAGCAGTGGTGGCTTTTTAACTTTGGGGAACTGGGGGGTAATAATCCCTTCTGTGCCTCCCAGGTTGTGAGCTGCCCTTTTGGTAAAGACTATGTAGATTTACTTGGTCTTTTTTTGTATCCACAGGTCCATGTTGGGAATGAAGCCTTTCAAACCTAGTGAGCTTCCCTGCTGCCGGGCAGATTATTATGGAGGTAAGTGCTGTTTTTTATTTTTCTGATATGGTAGTCAGAAAAGGTTGGCACTTATGGGGTTAACTTTAGGATAGTGAACCTGCTTGTGTAGGTTTATTTTATTGTGGCAGCTTTTGTGGGGCACTGCGGTAGTAGTATGTTTGGCTCTGTTTTAGGAGTTCTACTTTGTTCTCCTTGTATGGCTCTTTTTTATTTTCTGTGATATTACCACGGTTCTGTAAGAGAGCTCTCTTCACAGGAGGGATCTCTCATTATAGCCAGTTTTACATGCCTTTAAGGGGTAGACTGTTTGGTTGCGGACTGCTTGGGAGTTTAGTCTCGCATTTTCTTTTCCTCCCGGCGGCTGTTTGTTGTACTATGTCGGCCGGGAGGTGTTTGCATACGCCCACGATGGGCGGGGCTTCGGCGGTGCCAGTTTTGCCGCTCTTTTAGGAGGCAGGAGAAGGAAGTTTGTGCCTGTCCTGTTGACTCTTGTGCTAGTGTATGTGCGCTGAGAGCGGGTAGTAGCAGTGAGAGAGTCTGTATCGTTCCTGCTACGTTGGTTATTACTTCAGTCCGTGGGAGGTCATGTAAGCACCTCAGCAAGGCTTGTTGAGGTGCATAGGTGCTGCAGGGGTTTATATTTATAGTGTAATGTGTATTTTCTATCTGTATTGTTAAACGTTTTGTTTCTTAAAGGGACAGTAACGTTTTTAAATAATGGTGGGGGGTTTTGCTGCTGCAGTTTTTATGATTTTTGAATCTTAATTTTTTCTTGCTGGTGTTAAGATGGAGCAAGAGGACTTGCAGGATAATACTTGCACTTTATGGCTTGATGCTAATGTGGAGCCGCCTATCATTTTCTGTTCCTCATGTATAGAGAGAACATTACAGTATAGGGATAGGCTTTTTGATTCAGAGCCTTCATTTTCTAAGGAGAATGTTGTTCAGGAGTCTTCTGTTAAAGCTATTCCGCAGCTTTCTCCCCAATCATCCCAATCTCAATCCTCTTCTCATGCAGTGCCGTCTGAAGGTGAAATTTCGGACTCTGATAGTGTAATTTCTTCTGCTGATTCTGAGGTGGTTTCCTTCAGATTTAAGTTGGAGCACCTCCGTTTGTTACTTAGGGAAGTTTTAACTATCTTGGATGATTCAGATTCAACGGTCATAGTTACTCCCAAGAAGGCTAGTAAGCTTAATAAGTTTTTTTGATGTTCCCTCCGTGGCGGAAGTTTTTCTTTTTCCGGATCGGGTTTCAGAGATTATTTCTCGGGAATGGGAAAAGCCTGGAATTCCTTTTTCCCCTTCTGCTATTTTTAGGAAGATGTTTCCTGTTACGTATTCTATTAAAGGAACACTGAACCCAAATTTTTTTCTTTCGTGATTCAGATAGATCATGCAATTTTAAGCAACTTTCTAATTTACTCCTATATATTTTTCTTCTCTTGCTATCTTTATTTGAAAGACATCTAAGCTTCTTTTTTTTTTTTTTGGTTCAGAAACCTGGACAGCATGTTTTTATTGAATGAATTTATCCACCAATCAGTAAGGACAACCTAAATGGGCCGGCATCTAAACTTACATTCTTGCATTTCAAATAGATACCAAGAGAATTAAGAAAATTAGAAATAGATACCAAGAGAATTAAGAAAATTAGAAAGTTTCTTAAAATGTCATGCTCTATCTGAATCACAAAAGAAAAAATTTGGGTTCAGTGTCCCTTTAAGGAATCTTGGTAGACAGTTCCTAAGCTAGAGGGAGCTATTTCCACTTTGGCTGAGAGGACCACTATTCCTATTGAGGATAGTTGTTCTTTTAAGGATCCTATGGATAAGAAGTTGGAGGCTTTGCTTAAGAGGATTTATGTACACCAGGGCCTCCAATGGCAGCCTGTTGCGTGTATTGCTACGCTTACCAGTGCGGCTGCATATTGGTTTGATGTGTTGTCTGATTCTATTCCTCAGACTTCTCTGGAGGAGATTTAGGATAGAATTAAGGCTTTAAAATTGGCCAATTCTTTTATTGCGGACGCTTCTTTGCAGGTCGTCAAGTTGGGAGAGAAGATTTCTGGCTTTGCTGTTTTGGCTCGCAGGGCTTTATGGTTGAAGTCCTGGTCTGCAGATGTATCATCCAAGTCTAAGCTTTTATTGATTCCTTACAAAGGAAAGTCTTTGTTTGGGCCTGGTTTGACTGATATTACTGGTGGGAAGGGGCATTCTCTTCCTCAGGATAAGAGAAATAAGCAGAAAGGTTGTCAGTCATTTTCGTTCCTGTCGTAAGTTCTCTGGTAAGTCTTCTGGTAAGTCTTCCTCCTCCAAGCAGGATCAATCCAAGCCTTCTTGGAGACATAATCAGTCCTAGAGCAAGGGGAAGCAATCTAAGAAGCCTGCCGTTGACTCAGTCAGCATAAAGGGTCTGCCCCCGATCCGGGAATGGATCGCGTGGGGGGCTGGCTGTCTTTTTTTTTTTTTTTTTTTCGCTCAAGCCTGGGTTAGGGACGTTCCAGATCCCTGGGTGATGGATATTGTGTCCCAGGGATATAGGCTGGAGTTAAAAAAAAATCCTCCCAGGGGCAGGTTTCATCTATCAAGGTTATCTGTAGACCAGATAAAAAAGGCATTCTTAAATTGTGTTCAGGATCTTTCTGAAATGGGAGTGATTGTTCCTGTTCCAGTTCAGGAGCAGGGACTAGGTTTTTATTCCAATCTGTTTATCGTTCCCAAAAAGGAAGGAACTTTCAGACCCATCCTGGATCTCAAGTGTGTAAACAAGTTTCTCAGTGTTCCGCCTTTCAAGATGGAAGCTATTCGGTCAATTCTTCCTCTGGTTCAAGAGCATCAATTCATGACCACAGTAGATCAAAAGGATGCATATCTGCATATTCCCATTCACAAGGATCATCACAAGTTTGAGATTTGTTTTCCTAGACAAGCATTTTCAGTTTGTGGCTCTTCCTTTTGGTATTGCAACAGCTCCCAGTGTGTTTTCAAAGGTTCTGGGTGCGTTGCTGGCAGTTCTCAAATTGCAGGGGGTTGCGGTAGCTCCTTATTTGGACATTCTAGTTCAGGCGCCATCTTTTCAACTAGCTAACTCCCACACAGAGGAGTTGTCTTTTCTGCGCTCCCACGTTTGGAAGGTGAATTTAGGAAAAAATTCCTTGATTCCGGTATTCTTAGGAACCATTATAGATTCTCTGGAAATTAAGATCTTTTTGACAGAAGCAAGGAAGTCAAAAATGTTCAATTCATGTCTGGCTCTTCAGTCATCCCCTCGGCTGTCGGTGGCCCAGTGTATGGAGGTTATTGGTCTAATGGTCTCAGTCATGGACATAATTCCGTTTCCTCGGTTCCATCTCAGACCTCTGCAGTTATGCATGCTGAGACAGTGGAACAGAGATTATACGGATCTGTCTCCAAGGATTGTTCTAGATCAGGCTGCAAGAGATTCTCTTCCGTGGTAGTTGTCTCAGGATCTTCTCTCCCAGGGGACCTGTTTTCGCAGGCCTTCTTGGGTGATTGTAAACAAGGATGCCAGTCTGCTGGGTTGGGGAGCTGTCTGGGGTTCATTAAAGGCTCAGGGTCTGTGGACTCGGGAGGAATCGGTTCTTCCTATAAATGTCTTAGAGCTGAGGGCAATTTTCAATGCTCGTCTGGCCTCAGTTGGCCTCAACCCAGTTTATCAGATTTCAGTCGGACAATATAACGTCCGTGGCTTACATCAATCATCAGGGAGGAACTCTGAGTTCTTTGACGATGAACGAAGTAGCCAGGATTATTCAGTGGACGGAGGCTCATAATTGTCTGCGATCCACATTCCAGGAGTGGACAATTGGGAAGCGGATTTTCTGAGCAGACAGTCTTTTCATCCGGAGTTGTTTTCCAGTTTGATTCTCAAGTGGGGTTAACCGGAGTTGGATCTTATGGCATCTCCTCACAATGCCAAGCTTCTGAAGTACGGTTCCAGGTCAAGGGATCCTCAAGCAGTTCTAATAGATGCTCTGGCAGTTCCTTGGAAGTTCAGTCTGGTATACGCGTTTCCTCCGTTTGCCCTTCTGCGTCAGTAATTCTCATTGCTCCGGCGTGGCCTCGCAGGATCTGGTATGCAGATCTGGTGGAGATGTCATCTTTTCCACCTTGGAGTCTTTCGTTGAGAGAGGACCTTCTACTTCAGGGTCCTTTCCTTCATCCAAATATATTTCTGAAGCTGACGGCTTGGAGATTGAACGCTTGATTCTATCTAAGCGTAATTTTTCTGAGTCGGTTATTGAGACTGATTCAGGCACGTAAGCCTGTGACTAGGAAGATTTATTACATGATATGGCTTAAATATCTGTATTGGTGTGAATCTAAGGGCTACTCTTGGAGTAGTCAGGATTCCTAGGATTTTGGCTTTTCTCCAGGAGGGTCTGGAGAAGGGTTTATCTGCTAGTACCCTAGAAGGGTCAAATTTCTGCTTTATCCATTTTGTTACATAAACGTTTGGCGGATGTACCAGACGTTCAGACTTTTTGTCAGGCTTTGGTTAGAATCCGGCCTATGGTTAAGTTTTTGTCTCCTCCTTTTGAGGCTTAATTTAGTTTTGAGAGTTCAACAGGCTCCGTTTGAGCCTATGCATTCTTTGGATATTAAATTAACCTGGAAGGTTTGGTTTTTGGTTGCTATCTCTTCGGAGCTCTCAGCGTTGCAGTATGAAGCTCCTTTTCTTTTTCATTTTAATAAAGTAGTATTACGTACTGCTTTAGGTTTTTTCCCAAGGTTGTTTCTGATAAGAATATTAATCAAGAAATTGTTTTTCCTTCTTTGTGTCCTAATCCTCCTCCTCACAAGGAACGTTTGTTGCACAACCTTGATGTAGTTCGTGCTTTGAAATATTATTTCTAGGCGACTAAGGATTTTCGCCAGTCTTCTTTATTATCTTTTCTGGGAAGTGTAAGGGTCAGAAAACTATGGCTACTTTGCTTTCTTGTTGGTTGAGGAGTATTATTCGCTTGGCATATGAGACTGCTGGTCAGCAGCCTCCTGAGAGAATCACAGCTCACTTCACAAGGGCTGTTTTTTCTACCTGGGCTTTCAAAAATGGTGCTTCTGTAGATCAGATTTGCAAGGCTGCCACTTGGTTATCTTTACACACTTTTTATACATTTTATAAATTTGATACTTTTGCTTCAGCTGAGGCAGCTTTTGTGAGAAAGGTTCTTCAAGCAGTGGTGCCTTCAGTTTAGGCTGACTGTCTTGTCCCTCCCTTATCATCTGTATCCTTTAGCTTGGGTATTGATTCCCAATAGTAATTATGATGATCCGTGGACTCACCGTGTCATTAGAAAGAAAACATAATTTATGCTTACCAGATAAATTTAAGTTTATTTTAATATTCTTTTAATATTTTGATAGTTTTTAAATATATATATTTTCTTACCGTTTCCATGAAAACTCCTCCAAACCACTTCTTCCAGATTTTCTTTGCTGTGACGTATAGAGCGTTCCCACCCGCTCTATACGGATCTCTAAAGCGCATTCACGATGATCGTCACTAATGCGCATCCGCAAATCTGAGAATTCTCCACTTACTGCGCATGCGATACCCTGAAATCCGTAAAAGCTGATGACGTAATGCAGGTATTCATAATAAAATCGCGAAACTGGAGCGTGCTTTGATTCCAATGTGAAAAATAAAACTATAGCGCATGCGCAGTTTAAAAAAAGAATGCGGGTGACGTAGTTTGATTGCCACCTAACGGCTAGACTTTCAATTGGATGTTTTCAGTACGTGATCCAGTAAAAAAAAAAAAAAAAAACAGGTTGAATTGGCTAAGCTTAAAAAGTCTGATTATGGCGATAACTTAATTTACCGATAATTTTGAAAAACTTGATAAATGAAAGTCATATTTATTTGGGACAAAGAATGTAATTCCAGATCATCAAATAGGTAACTTTACTTTCACTTTAAGTATTTCCTATTCCAGACGCTATCTCTAATCTGTGATTGCTAAAGAATGTTCTAAGCCTGGTACCTCTTTTAACCCTTCTTCTAGGTTTAAGAAAGTGTATCCTTTACCTGTGGCCAATTTAGAACTTTGGGAAACAGTTCCTAAAGTTGATGGGGCAATTTCCACTCTTGCCAAACATACTACTATTCCTATGGAAGATGTGTACTTCTTTTAAGGATCCTTTAGATAGGAAGCTTGAATCTTATCTAAGAAGGGCATATTTACATACCGGCTATATTCTTAGTCCTGTTATATCTATGGCTGATGTTGCTGCTTCAACTTTTTGGTTGGACAGTTTAGCACAGCAGTTGTCTTCAGATTCTGAATTATCTAACATTGTTTTACTTCAACATGCAAATCATTTTTTGTGATGCTATATTTGATGTTATAAAGATAAATGTTAAATCCATGTCTTAAGCCATTTACCTAGAAGAGCTTTTATCTTGGAATGCTGACATGGTATCTAAAACTACATTACATTATCTTTCTCCTTTTCAAGATAAAAATCTTTTTGGTTCACAATTGGATTCTATTATCTCCACTGTTACTGGGGGTAAGGGAGTTTTTTTGCCCCAAGAAAAGAAATCGAAGGGTAAATTTAAAGCTCCCAATCGTTTTCGTTCATTTCGACAGAATAAAGAACAGAAAACCAGTCCTTCCCCTAAGGCATTTGGCTCTAATTGTAGACCATCTCCAAATTGGAATAAATCCAAGCCTTATAAGAAACCAATTCCTGCCCTTAAACCTACATGAAGGTGCGGCCCTCAAGCGGATTCTTCCGGTAGAGGGCAGACTAAAGTTATTTCAAAGAGTTTGGACAGACTCTGTCCAAAATCAGTGGATTCAGAATATAATTTCTCAGGGGTATCGAATAGGGTTCAGAATAAAATAAGATGTTTTATTTCTATAGTTCTCTGGTTATTGCACTAGCGATGGAGAATTCTGTTGCAAAACTTAAAGAACAAGATTCAAACTCCAAGGGGGAGCAATAGATCTAAACACAGGTCTGATCCTAGCAGAGCCTTAACAAATGACTGCACATCAGGAAGCTCAGCGAACCTCTTGTGCAGTAACAGACATGGCCGAAATCTGTCCCCTCAGGGGACTTGCAGAATACTAGTCTTTAGATTTAAGATTGAACACTTACATCTTCTTCTAAAAAAGGCCCTGTCTACATTAGAGGTCCCAGAGGCCAAGCTGCCTGATGAACCTTTGATTCCTAAATTAGACAGTGTACGAGGACAGGATAGTGCCGTTAACTTTCCTGTTCCTGTAAAGATGGCGAACATTATTTAAAATGAATAGGACAGAATTGGATCTTCCTTTTCCCCTTAGTCTTCCTTTAAGAAATCATTCCCGGTCCCGGACTCTCAATTTGAATTGTGGGGTTCCGTCCCTAAGGTGGATGGCGCTATCTTCACGCTTGTCAAACGTATTACTATCCCGCTTGAGGATAGCTCGTCCAGAGAGCTGATGTATAAGAAGATGAGAAAGTTTTCTATGAAAGATGTTCCAACATATGGGATACTTGTTTCAACTGGCAGCGGCTGTTGCCTCGGTTGCTGGAGCAGCTACCTACTGGTGCGACTCCTTATCAGAATTGATTGAGGTAGAGGGTCCCCTCAACGTTAGCCAGGAAAGAATTAAGGCCTTGAGAATTGCTAATTCTTTTATCTGTGATGCAAACATGCAGATTATTCACCTAAATGCTTAGGTGTCTGGTTTTTCAGTTCAGACACGTCGAATGCTCTGGCTGAAGTCCTGGTCTGCGACATGAATTCTAAGTCCAGACTTCTCTCCCTCCCTTTTAAGGGAAAGATTTTATTTGGTCCAGGCCTGGACTCCATTATCTCCATGGTTACAGTGGGCAAAGGTGCCTTCCTACTGCAGGATAAAAAGAACAAGTCTAAGAGACAAAGTTCTAATTTTCGTTCTGATAAATCCCAACGACAGCAACCCTCCGCTAAGCCAGAGCAAACCAAGAGTACTTGAAAACCAACTCAGTCCTGGAATAAATCCAAGCAGAGCAAGAACCCAGCCGAGACTAATTTGGCATAAAGGTGTAGCCCCCGATCCGGCTCTGGAACGTGTAGGGGGCAGACTGCCGCTCTTTTCAGAAGCTTAGTTCAGGGACGTGCAGGATCCATGGGTCCTGGAGGTCATAGCTCAGGGATACAAGATAGGTTTCAAGTCTCATCCACCCAAGGACAGATTTCTACTCTCAAGCTGGTCTTCCAGACCAGTAAAGAGGGAAGCCTTTCTGAGGTGCGTGTGGGATCTGTCCTCCTTAGGGGTCATTGTCCCGGTACCTATCGCAGAAAGAGGTTTAGGATACTATTCAAGCCTTTTTGTGGTCCCAAAGGAGGAGGGATCTTTTTGCCTGATTCTGGAATTAAAGTGCTTTAAACAAATTTCTAAACGTCCCCTCGTTCAAGATGGAGACGATAAGGTCCATCCTTCCCTTAGTTCAGGAAGGACAGTTCATGACCACTATAGATCTGAAGGATGCTTACCTTCACGTTCCAATCCACAGGGATCACTTCCAGTTCCTAAGGTTTACGTTACTGGACCAGCACTTTCAGTTCATTGCACTTCCGTTTGGTCTAGCTACTGCTCCAAGAGTTTTTACGAAGGATCTAGGGGCTCTTCTAGCCGTTGTAAGAACCCGGGGTATAGCAGTAGTTCCCTACACCATCTTTTTGTCTGGCGAGGTCCCATTCCATCTCTTCTCTCTCTTCTTCGATGGATGAAAGATAAACCTAGAAAAGAGTTCTTATTCCAAGTACCAGGGTAGTATTCCTGGGTACTATAATAGACTCCATATCCATGAGGATATTTCTAGCAGACCAGAGACGTTGCAAGCTTGCTTCGGCATGTCTTGCCCTCCAGACCTCCTTAAGGCCCTCTGTGACTCAGTGTATGGAGGTAATTGGTTTCATGGTGTCCAGCATGCACATCATTCCCTTTGCCAGGTTCCGTCTCAGATCGCTGCAACTGAGCATGCTGAGGCAGTGTTACGGCGATCATTCGGATCTGTCTCAACAGATCGCTCTGGACAACCGGATGAGAGAATCGCTCTTTTGGTGGCTCTGTCCAGATCATCTGTCCAGATCATCTGTCCCGAGGGACATCCTTCTTAAGACCATCCTGGGAGATTGTTACTACGGACGCAAGTCTTATCAGGATGGGGAGCTGTTTGGGGTGCCAAGAAGGCACAGGGCCTGTGGTCTCAGGAGGAACGCTCCCTCCCGATCAACATTCTGGAACTTCAAGCAATCTTCATTGCTCTGAAGGCTGGGCCCCTTCTGGGTTCGTCCTGGTTTATCAGATTCCAATCAGACAATATAACCTTGGTGACCTACATCAACCATGGGGGGGGGGACGAGAAGCTCCCTAGCAATGAGGAAGGTATCTCAAATTCTGAAATGGCGGAAGGCCCACAGGCTGTCAGCAATCCACATTCCGGGTGTGGACAACTGGGAAGCGGATTTTATCAGCAGACCATCCTTTCATCCGGGGGAATGGCCTCTCCAACCCAAAGTGTTTGCGGACATATGCAACAAGTGGGGGACACCGGAGATAGATCTCATGGCGTCTCGTCTTAATACCAAGCTTCCCAGATATGGGTCGAGATCCAGGGATCCTCATGCGGAACTAATAGATGCATTAGCAGTGCCTTGGAGGTTCAGTCTTGTGAAAAAGCCCCTTTTCTAATATTGGGTCAGTGACTAAAATCAGTGTCAGGCTTTTCCTTATAATACATTTACCTTATTTAAAGAATGATACTTACACCAGTCTTATAAAAAGGGATACATTTATTAAATTACAAATCTATACATGAGTGGTGAGAGAAGCATCTAACGTACAAGGCTCTATTCGTCTAACCTGTCTACACTATAAACTAATGCCTGTGGGTGGGTGCATGTGAAGATTGCTGCAGTCTATTACCTGTTGGTGTTATGTGTCCTTCCTACCTGTCTGTTCTTTCCACAGCATATTTAAAGAAATATAGCCCCACCTTGAAGAATGTCTTAGCCAATCAAATGCTTAAATGTCCAGTTGATAAGTCCCAGCAAAAGTAGCCAGCTACCTGTAGGTGTCACTGTTGTCCAAGAAATGACATTTGACAGTACTCCAGGGCATAAGCTGTTAACCTCCTTTGATGTTGGACAACACTGTTTATGATCCTTTGAAGTTCCAGGAATGTGTTGGATAATGCGGTTTATGATCCAAGGACTCCATAAACCTTTATCTCTGTTGGTGTTATGTGTAAAGGACATCATTTGAATTTCTGTTCAAAGATACAATCTGTTGTATTTCAGTCTAGTACATATTTGCAATGAGATACCACTCTTGAGAAACAGGTTTCATCCTTTGAAGCTCTGTTCAGAGATACCCATCTCTAGTTAGTTCAATTTGTACCTAGAAACTGGTTTAGATATTAAGTCTGAATTCAACAAGAAATTGTAATCCAAATTATACTTCTTACAAGTCTAATTTACCTTTTACCGCCGTTACCACTTCTTCCTCGTGTAGTGGCCCACATCAAGCAGGAGCAGGCATTGGTGATGCTGATTGCTCCATCGTGGCCGCAAAGGATCTGGTGAGGATGTCATCTCCTCCGTGGAAGTTACCGTGTCACAGGGATCTGCTGGAACAAGTTCCTTTTGTTCATCAAAATCTAGATTCTCTGAGGCTGACTGCGTGGAGGTTGAACACTTAGTCGTAGCCAATAGAGGTATTTCTGAGAGAGTGATTGATACTCTCATTCAAACTCGTAAACTGGTTACTCATCACATCTATCATAAGGTGTGGAGAACCTACTTATTCTGGTGTGAAGAGCATGGATTTTCCTGGCATAAATTTAAGGTTTCCAGGATCCTATCGTTTCTCCAGGATGGACTGGAGAAGGGCCTTTCTGCCAGTTTCCTGAGGGGACAGATTTCGGCATTATCTGTTTTACTGCACAAGAGGCTCTCCGAGCTTCCCGATGTACAGTCCTTTGTTCAGGATCAGACCTGTGTTTAGATCTAAGGCTCCTCATTGGAGTCTAAATCTTGTTATTAAGGTGTTGCAACGGGCTCCATTTGAGCCTATGCATGAGATTGACATGAAATTGTTGTTCTTTGTGGTTCTTTTTCTACTGGCTATTGCTTCTGCGCGCAGAGTATCGGAGATTGCCGCCTTGCAATGTGAGCCTCCTTATCTGGGGTTCAATTCCGATAAGGCTGTCCTACGTACTAAGTTAGGTTTTCTTCCTAAGGTCGTGTCAGACCACAACATCAATCAAGAGATATTGGTTCCTTCCTTGTGTCCAAATCCTTCAGTTTGTTTCATAATCTGGACGTGGTTCGCGCCTTGAAGTTCTACCTTCAGGCTACTAAGGATTTTAGACAAACTTCGTCCTTGTTTGTTGTCTATTCCCGGGAAGTATAAGGGACAGAAGGTCTCTTCGACTTTCTTATCTTTTTGGTTAAGGAGTGTTATCTGCTTTGCTTATGAGACAGAGGGACATAAACCTCCTCAGAGGATTACAGCTCATTCTACTAGAGCAGTGGCTTCCTCTTGGGCCTTTAAGAACAAGGCCTCTATGGATCAGATTTGTAAGGTGGCTACCTGGTCCTCCTTACACACTTTTTCTACATTTTACAAGTTTAATGTTTTTGCTTCGGCTGAAGCAGCTTTTGGGAGAAAAGTTTTGCAGGCTATGGTGCCCTCAGATTAGGGTCTCCCTTTCTTTTTGTCCCTCCAGTTATCTTTGTGTCCTCTAGAGCTTGGGTATAAGTTTCCCAAAAGTAAGGAATGATGCAATGGACTCTCCTTATATTAAGAAGGAAAACATAAATTATGCTTGCCAGATCATTTAATTTCCTTCTGTATAAGGAGAGTCCATGGCCCCCGCACGTGTTCTCCTATGGGCAGCCCTCTAAATTATATTTTTCTTCTGGCACCATTTATACCCTGATATTTCTCCTACTGTTCCTTGTTCCCTCGGCAGAATGACTGGGGGAAGTGGGAGAGGTATTTAAGCCTTTGGCTGGGGTGTCTTTGCCTCCTCCTGGTGGCCAGGTTCAGTATTCCCAACAGTAAGGAATGATGCCATGGACTGTCCTTATACAGAAGGAAATTAAATTATCTGGTAACCATAATTTGTTTTATATAAGAACTTACCTGATAAATTAATTTCTTTCATGGTGGCGCAAATCCACTAGACCCACTCATTTTTGGGGGGTTATTTTTTTGTATAAAGCACATTATTTATCCCGTTACACTTTTTTTTATGATTTTACTCCTTATACACCTCACTAACTTGGCTATATGTTAAACTGAGGTATGAGTAAGGCGAGAGATGTATTTATAGGCATTTGAGGTTTGGGAAACTTTGCTCCCTCCTGGTAGGAATGTATATCCCATCAGTAACTAGCTCGTGGACTCTCGCCACCATGAAAGAAAATTTATCAGGTAAGTTCTTACATTTATGCCACAATTAAATCAGTGTCAGTTTTTAATAAGTTAGTTTGTGATAAAGTAATTTGACTCAAATCCAGTCATACTCCACATAATCGAACCAATTTGGAATGAAAAGCTCTAAATGACTTGAAATCATGGAAAGATGTGATTTGTATGAACATCAGACAAGGGAGAAAACTTAGTGATATGGCCAATTGAAATGTATCGCTGAGTAACTGACCAACAACTAAGATACATCATGCTACAAAAAAACATGGATTTAACCAAATACATGGGTACTTGCAGAAATATATGAATATCATTGATTCAGCTAGAAATCTGAACACTATTACAGCCAGAGAATATAAATTTCTGAAAGTAACAAATCCCACTGTAGCCACCTTTATTTGATCCCGAAAATCCACCAGGACGTCTGATCATTTCTGGCATAAACAGCCTCACAGAAAGGGCCAGTCAATATGTTGACTACCGGCCAGGGGCTTGTTAACGCATAGGCCGACGAGGCCGGTGCCGGGTGCGGCACTTGGCCAGCCGACTGACTTTTAACTTTATTTTTTGTCAATCATGTTCCTAGTTCCTTCCTGCAAAGTAACACAGGAAGAGCCGGGGGTGTGGGAAATTCATTGTGCTTAAATAGCCTGTCTAATGTGGTCACCTATGTGCCGTGCGCTTTGCCCATTCAGAGAGCACTGGGTGGGTGTGGCTACAGTCGGACAGGCTCCTTGGAATACACGTGTGCTGCTGTGAAAAATTAGAAATGAATAGAAAACGGATTGTGAGCCAGGTAGTGACCGGGAGATTACCGGTGAGATGGTCATATTTGTCTATCAATAATGTCTTAAAATTAGTCATGTTAGCTGTTTAATATTAAAGTATCTGGGTGCCCAGGGGTTAATTAGACATGTATGAAGCAGTGGCCTAAATTCTCTGATTCCTATAATTAATACATTTGTTATCGTTTGAGGCTGGTCAGTCGTTTTTGGCGAGTTTTGTTGTCACTTTAATAACCATCTAGACTAATATAGGTATTATGGAAGAGTTTTGCCTAACTGGGAAGTTAATAAAAGTTGTCTGTAATTAAGCAATAAGTGTGTGGCCTTCTAGGGCTGCTGTTAGCCAAATGGCTTATTTTACTTGAAAGGTTACAACTGTAAGCACATGCCTTACGTTTTACTCCTGCAGTGGTTGTGCACAGTTCACTGATCAGACACTGCACTCTAGTGTTTATAGCCTCTTGCTAAGCAAACACAAGCTCCTTGCTTTACATTTTACTCCTGCAGTGGTTGTGCACTGTATACTGATCAGACACTGCACTCTAGTGTTTATAGCCTCTTACTAAGCAAACACACCCTACTTGCCTTACATTTTACTCCTGCAGTGGTTGTGCACAGTACATACATACACTTAAGTTGTGCTGCATTATCTCTTGAAAATATTGTGATTCTGTGAGTAAGGTATTCCTTGTACTGTGATTTGGGGGTGCATTAACTGCTTTTATATCTTATGTCATGGTTTTTGGGCAACCATTAACCCCTCACTGAAGTGATCTGGTGAGAGATACTACAATCCCAAACTTGCTATGTGTAGAAACGTTACGTTAATTGTCAGTCATGGGGAAAAAGTTGTATTAGCCTGATGTGTGTGTATATGTGTATATATATATAGCCTGGGTGTATGCAGGTTTATTAAAAGTCACATTATACCCTGACCTAAAAATATTATGGCCGAAAAACAATCTAAAAACCTAGGGGGGTTGGGGGGGCAGCAGAATTTTGAGGGCCTAGGGCAGCACAAATCCTAAATACATAGTAAATAAATAGTACCTTTCTCAAATGTCCTATGTACAAGAAACAACTGATGTACTAATACAGCTTGAAAATGCATACTTAAAACCTTCCACTTGGATGGTCACAGCAGATGTTGAATCTCTCTACCTGCATAAACCAGGATTTGCGCTTGAAAGCAGTCAAATGGTTCCTAACTGGGCTCAGATGCAGATATTACACATGCGTTAATCCTATAACTGTTAGACTTTGTCTTGAACTATAACTTCTTCACTTTTGATAATGGATTTTACCTCCAGACTAGAGGTACAGCAATGGGCACAGCATGTGCCCTTACCTATGCTAACCTGTTCCTGGGGTGGTTGGAACATAACCACGTCTATTCTGATAACAACTCGGCATTCTTGGAAAAGATCCCCCATTGGTTACTTTATATAGATGATGTGCTTTTTTTTCTGGGAAGGCACAAAAGAAGAGTTGGACAACTTCCTAAACCTTTGTACCAAAATAATTTGAACATCAAATTAACATATGAAGCTAACTAACAAGAAATAACCTTTCTAGAATTTAAAATTAACAAAGCCACTGAAGGCACCCTAACTATGGATGTTCACAGGAAGAAGACGGCAACAAATAGCATCCTCCACAGCTCTAGTGCTCATGCTCTGAATACCATCAGAGCACTCCCAGGAGAATTCTTGCATATGAGACGCAATTGCTCAACCGATCATGACTACACAATATGAGCAATGAACTGAAAGATTAGTTCTGAGAGGTTACAGCAAGAGAGCTATCAAGAAGGCACAATACAGGGCTAGTTTTACCCCTAGAAACGTGTTGCTTAAAAAGAAACAAAACCATTCCACAAAGGAACAGATTAGATTTTTCACCTACAACCCAGACAGTAAACAAGTCCTAAGAATCTTACAGGACAATTGGCACATACTGAGATTAGATCCAGTAATGTCACAGATCTTAGGGGAAAAGATCCATGTGGGCTTCAGAAGAGCCAGAAATTTTAAAGATCTAGTGAGTCCCAGTCACTTGGAAGGACCCAAAACAGCAAGTGCATTAACCCATGGCTCCTACAAATGCAGACACTGCAGCACATCTAACTTCATGATTAAATCTCATGAAATTAAAGATCGTTTTAACAAATGCCACAAAATTAACGCACATATAAATTGCCAAACAGAAGGGGTGACTTATGCTCTAAAGTGTAAATGTGACAAGGTTTATGTAGGAATGACAAGATATATATATATATATATAAGATGGATCTTTCTACTTCAGTACAACCATCTGGACTCAACAAATAAAATCATTTTGTATCTTTTATTTAATAGTTGAATTTATATTAACATTAACTACTATCTAGTGTGTTTAACTCTGGTGTCACAAGCCAGTTATACTATTATCTTGTAATCATCCATGTACACATCATTGATTAGCCTAATGTAGTGTTCAGTTGCAGCTATTCGATTGAATGAATGAATTTGAATACCATATCCAAAATGAGATATATAAAAAGATCATCTTATATTATGATCGAGTCATACCTCCCAGTTAACAAATCTCTTCACTAACATACATGTTGGGTCCAAAAAGATTGTTGGTTTCCTCTTGGTTAGTTATCTCTCTATTCAAGCAAATTATTTCATCATATTTTCCCTGTACTGCTTATTATTCTTTGCAGCAATTCAGGTTTTGAAAGTAAGTCATACCTTAGCAGTATACTTTAGTTATTTACTAATTTATTCATTCTGTTTTCCTATTTTTAGTATGTACACACGTTTCTTCCCCCCCCCCCCCCACTCTTCTTTTTATTCCTTCTCTTAGCTTGGTTCCAGTCGGACAATACCGCCTCAATGGTTTACATCAACCACCAGGGAGGAACTCAGAGTTCCTTAGCCATGTAGGAGGTGACTTGGATTGTTCAGTAGGCGAAAGCTCTCAATTGTTGTGTCATCCTCTTTCCAGGAGTGGACAACTGGGAAACTTCCTAGGGAGTGGAAGCTCTGCCAAAGGTGTTCTCCAACTTAACACTCAAATGGGGGTGCCGGAGTTGGATCTGATGGCATCTCGGCAAAATGCTAAGCTGCCAAGGTACGGTTTGAAAGAGTTCCTCAGGCTGTTCTGATAGATGCTCTGGTGGTCCCTTGGGTTTTCAGGCTGGCATACCTGTTTCCTCCGTTTGCCCTCCTTCCACAAGTCATTGCTCGTTTCAAACAGGAGAGAGCGTAGTTAATTCTAATTGTCCCTGCGTGCCTTATAGGACTTAGTATGCAGACCTAGAGGAGATGTAATCTTTCCACCTTGGACACTGCCTCTGAGTAAGGACCTTCTGATCAGGGTCCCTTCTCTCATCCAAAATTCGTTTCTCTGAAACTATCTGCTTGAAAATTGAACGCTTAGTTCCCTCTAAGCGTGTTTTTTTTTTAGTCAGTCGTTTAGACCATGATTCAGGCTTACAAGCCTGTTACGGGGATGATTTTCTATAAGATATGGCGTTCATATCTTTATTGATGTGAATCCAAGGGCTACTCTTGGAGTAGGGCTAGGATTCTTAGAATTTTGTCCTTTCTACAGGAAGGTCTGGATAAGCGTCTGGGGGATGTGCCAGATATGCAATCTTTTTGTCAGGCCTTGGTCAGTATCAGGCCTGTGTTTTTAAATCTGTTGCTCCTCCTGGGAGCCTTAACTTTGTTCTAAAAGTTTTGCAGCATGCTCAGTTGAGCTATTGCATTCCATAGATATTAAGTTATCTTGGAAGGTTTTGTTTCTTATTGCTATCTCTTCTGATCGGAGAGTGTCGGAACTCTTAGTTTTGCAGTGGGATTCACCTTATTTTATTTTTCATAGCGATAAGGCGGTTCTTTATATTAAATTAGGTTCCTTCCTAAAGTGGTTTTGGGCAGAAATTTTAATCAGGAAATTGTTGTTCCTTCTCTTTGTCATAGTTCTTCTTTTCTGAGGAGCTTTTGTTACACAGCTTGGAGGTTGTGCCTGCTTTCAAATTTTATTTTCAGGCGACTAAGGAGAGATGTGGTGTTGTGGTTAGCTCCACTGCTCCTGAAGCAGGTAGTTGTTGGTGTTAACCCAGGTAAAGCTCCTGCTTTCTCATCTGACTTTTTCGCTAGTCTTCCGCCCTGTTTGTTTCTCTGGGAAACGTAAAGGTCAGAAAGCTTCTGCTATTTCTCCTCCTTTCTGGTTGAGAAATATAATTGGTTTGCTTATGAGACTACTGGGCAGCAGTCTCCTGAGAGAA
This sequence comes from Bombina bombina, assembly GCF_027579735.1. Taxonomy (NCBI): domain Eukaryota; kingdom Metazoa; phylum Chordata; class Amphibia; order Anura; family Bombinatoridae; genus Bombina; species Bombina bombina. Next base: position 545,678,344 of record NC_069501.1, on the reverse strand, counting down.
TTACAGCTCTTTCCAATTAAGCTGTCTCTTTTTCTTGGGTCTTCAAAGTGAAGCTTCTCTGGAACAGTTTTGCAAGGCTCCAACTTGGTCTTCTCTGCATACATTGTCCAAATTTTACAAATTTGATTCTTTTGCCTCTGCTAAGGTTCTTTTGGGAGAAAGGTTCCTTTTTGTTTAGGTTACCTGTCTTGTCCCTCCCTAATCATCGGTGTCCTCTAGCTAAGGTATGGATTCCCAACAGTAATTGATGATACCGTGGACACACCGTGTCTTAAGAAAGAAAAATGTATGCTTATAAATTTCTTTATAGACACGGTGAGTCCATGGCCCGCCCTTTATTTTAGGACAGTTATTTTTAACTTTAACCTCAGGCACCTCTACGCCTTGTGTTATTTCATTTTTCTCCATTTTCCTTTAGTCGAATGACTGACTGGGGATTGTGGGAAGGGAAGTGACTCTTAACAGCTTTGATGTGGTGCTCTTTGCCTCCTCCTACTGGCCAGGAGTGATATTCCCAACAGTAATTGATTCCGTGGACTCACCGTGTCTAGAAATTTACCAGGTAAGCATACATTTTGTTTTTTTATCAACACCACCATGAGTAACTTAAATCATACCACTTGTCTCATCCCCTTTCTAAACAGTCACAAGTTAGGGGTCATATGAATGTTAATAGAAAAAAACACGTACTTTCATCACTTTAATTGAAGTATCCCTACTTTGTCTATAATCACACTAGCATCTAGTTGGTACTATGGCTGTTTCCTTTGCAACTTCATATCATAATTTTAATATATATCCAATAAGAATTTATAACTGTATTGATAACTAACATATACACAGCTTGTTCATTTCAGATTTCTAGTCTTCTGGCTTTACATCCATGTTGTGAATATAACCGGATTACAAATTCGCTAGTAATTTGAGCCAAATAAAAGTAGAAACTTTGTACCATTGTCTTCCATTGTTCCCTTATCGGAATAAACTAAAATCTTAATACATTTTTTTTACAGCTTTTTACTGTAAATAGTATTCATCACATCTTTTATACAAGATACCCAATCCATATCCATTCTTCCCTTTAAATGAGAAGATGCCTTGGATTTTGAATAGATCCTCAATTTTAGATGACGTACCACTTTGGGGGCATGGCCTAGATGCACACGCTATATAAAGAGGACGCATCGGCGGCGTGTTCACCCTTTAAAAAAACAAACTGCAAAACATGTTAGGGACTGAGAGGAGTCTTAGGAGCTCCTGTGTTTTTTTTTCCTACTGTATTCTATATATGTGCTAACTGTGAGCCGATAATTGTTGCTATACTTTTGTGACTTATTGGTCTGGTTAAATCCAACTTATGCTTGTACTGTGCACATTATAGAGGTATCACTTATACTTCACATTATAGATGCATCACTTATACTTCACATTATAGAGGCATCACTTATATTTCACTTTTCAATAGTTACTTACATACTAACATTGCAGCGTTTACACTGTAACGCCTAGTTGCTTTTATAAGTGTAGATCAGCTACTGTTATTGTAGGCGCCAACCTGTTACAAACCATTATATCTACAATATCTTATCATACGCCTAACCGCTGCAGCTTTTCCCTATTAGATCTTGCAATTCTTAAGAAAACACTGGAGTGGCCAGCTGCTTTTCACGTGCTGTAGAAATCAATTATCGTAGGAGGGATTATCACAACCCTAGCACCCTTATTCATCCTAAATTACAATAGGTATATCACATCATAAGACCCTCATGTTGACAGGAGGCAAGGTTACCTATAAATGTTCTAGAACTCCATACAATTTTCAATGCTCTTCAAGCTTGGCCACTGTTAAAAAGAGAATCTCATCTCTGTTTTCAGAAAGACAATGGCTGTTATCAACAATCGGGGAATTCAGTTCCCTAGCCATGAAGGTGTCTCGAATTCTCTCATGGGCAGAAATCAATTTTTTGTCTAGTATCCACGATTCATATTCCAGTGGTGAACTACTGGGAAGCGGATTTTTTCCATCGTCAATCTCTACATCCAGGGAAGTGGTCTCTTTATCAGGATGTGTTCAATCAGATTTTAGGTCTCTCAGAGATGGCTCTTAGGGCCTCTCGTTTGAACAACAAACTTCCCAGGGTACTTTGTGAGGTCCAGGGATCCACAAGCAAAGTTAGTGCATTCTCTAGTAGTTCCTTGTTCACTGCTTATGTTTCCTCCTCTGCTACGTCTACCCTGAGTGATTTCCAAGATAAGCCTATAGAAATCTTTAGTAATCCTGATTGCCCCAGCTTGGCCTTGCAGGATTTGCTATGCAGGTCTGGTTCAGGTGTCCATCTGTCCTCCTTGGACTCTGGCTCTGTGGTCAGACCATCTGTCTCAAGGTTAGTTTTTCCATCCCGAGTTTAAGTCTCTGAACTTGATGGCTTGGAAATTGAATGTTTAGTCCTCTGATTCTGTTTCTCTGAATCTGTGATTGAAACCTTCAATTCAGGTTTATAAGCTTGTAACTAGGAGAATCTATCATACGGTCTGGAAGGCCTTTATTTCTTGGTGTATAGATCATGGTTTTTCATGGTATTTTTGAACAATTTCTAGTATTTTGCAGTTCTTACAGAATGGTATGGATAAGGGCTTATCTGCCAGTTCTCTGAAGGTGCAAATTTCTGCTCTTTCAGTTTTGTTCCATAGGAAGATTGCTAATCTTCCTGATATTCATGGGTTTGTTCAGCCTCTGGTCTGTATTAAAACTGTAATCAAGCCAATGTCTCCTTCATGCAATCCTAACTTGGTGTTAAGGGTTTTGCAGGCTCCTCCTTTTTAAACGTTTTCATAAGGTGGATATTAACCCTTTAATGACCGCAGCACTTTTCCATTTTCTGTCCGTTTGGGACCAAGGCTATTTTTACATTTTTGCGGTGTTTGTGTTTAGCTGTAATTTTCCTCTTACTCATTTACTGTACCCACACATATTATATACCGTTTTTCTCGCCATTAAATGGACTTTCAAAACATACCATTATTTTCATCATATCTTATAATTTACTATAAAAAACATTATAAAATATGAGGAAAAAAGACACTTTTTCTAACTTTGACCCCCAAAATCTGTTACACATCTACAACCACTAAAAAACACCCATGCTAAATAGTTTCTACATTTTGTCCTGAGTTTAGAAATACCCAATGTTTACATCTTCTTTGCTTTTTTTGCAAGTTATAGGGCCATAAATACAAGTAGCACTTTGCTATTTCCAAACCACTTTTTTTCAAAATTAGCGCTAGTTACATTGGGACACTAATATCTTTCAGGAATCCCTGAATATCCATTGACATGTATATATTTTTTTTTCAAAGACATCCCAAAGTATTGATCTAGGCCCATTTTGGTATATTTCATGCCACTATTTCACCGCCAAATGCGATCAAATAAAAAAAATTGTTCACTTTTTCACAAATTTTTTCACAAACTTTAGGTTTCTCACTGAAATTATTTACAAACAACTTATGCAATTATAGCATAAATGGTTGTAAATGCTTCTCTGGGATCCCCTTTGTTCAGAAATAGCAGACATATATGGCTTTGGCTTTGCTTTTTGGTAATTAGAAGGCTGCTAAATGCCACTGCGCACAATACGTGTATTATGCCCAGCAGTGAAGGGGTTAATTAGGGAGCATGTAGGGAGCTTCTAGGGCTAATTTTAGCTGTAGTGTAGTAGACAACCCCAAGTATTGATCTAGGCCCATTTTGGTATATTTCATGCCACCATTTCACCGCCAAATGCGATCAAAGTAAAAAAAACGTTATTTTTTTCACAATTTTAGGTTTCTCACTGAAATTATTTACAAACAGCTTGTGCAATTATGGCACAAATGGTTGTAAATGCTTCTCTGGGATGCCCTTTGTTCAGAAATAGCAGACATATATGACTTTGGAGTTGCTTTTTGGTAATTAGAAAGTCGCTAAATGCTGCTGCGCATCACACGTGTATTATGGCTAGCAGTGAAGGGGTTAATTAGGTAGTTTGTAGGGAGCTTGCAGGGTTAATTTTAGCTTTAGTGTAGAGATCAGCCTCCCACCTGACACATCCCACCCCCTGATCCCTCCCAAACAGCTCCCTTCTCTCCCCCACCCCACAATTGTCCCCGCCATCTTAAGTACTGGCAGAAAGTCTGCCAGTACTAAAATAAGTTTTTTTTTAAGAAAAAAAATTAAAAGCATATTTACATATGCTGTGTTTAGGATCCCCCCTTAACCTCCAACCTCCCTGATTCCCCCAAAACAGCTCTCTTAGCCTCCCTCTCAGCCTTATTGGGGGCCATCTTGGGTACTGGCAGCTGTCTGCCAGTACCCAGTTTGAACAATCAAATGTTTATTTTTTTTTATTTATTTTTTCTGTTGTGTAGCTCAATCCCCCATCGCCCCCCCCCCCCCCCCCCCCGCCCACGGACCAACCCCCACCACCTAAATCACACCTAAGGGTTTTTTTTTTTAACATTAAATGTCCCACATTTTTTCTGTAGTGTAGCGTTCCCACCCGCTCCCTCCCCGTGCACGCGCCCGCCCCCTCTTGCACGTGCGCGCTCCCCCGGACTTACCCGCCCATGATCCCGCCTCCGCTGCACATGACCAGGGCCATCGATGGCCGCCACCCACCTCCCACACCGGCTCCCACCCACCAACGATACCGGCCATCGATGTCCGGTGCAGAGAGGGCCACAGAGTGGCTCTCTGCATCGGATGGCCGTAAAAGGTTATTGCAGGATGCCTCCATATCGAGGCATCACTGCAATAACCGGAAAGCAGCTGGAAGCGAGCAGGATCGCTTCCAGCTGCTTTCCATACCGAGGACGTGCAGGGTACGTTCTCAGGCGTTAACTGCCTTTTTTCTGAGGACGTACCCTGCACGTCCTCGGTCGTTAAGGGGTTAAACTGCTTTCTTGTAAAGTTATTTATTTTGGCTATCTCTTCTGCTAGAGTTTGTTATATGCTCTTTCTTGTGATCCTCCTTATCTGATTTCTCATCAGAATAAGGCAGTTTAACGGGCCTTTTAACTTTTTCCCTAAGGTTGTTTGTTCACACAACTTTAGCAGAGGGATTGTTGTTCCTTCTTTGTGTCCTAATACCAAGAATGCTTTAAAGAGATCTTTGCATACTTTGGACATTGTTAGGGCATTTAAAGGGATACTAAACCTATTTTTTTTTTCTATAATGATTCAGATAGAGCATGCAGTTTATGCAACTTTCTAATTTACTCCTATTATCAATTTTTCTTCGTTCTCTTGCTATCTTTATTTAAAAAGCAGAAATGTTAAAGGGACAGTCAACACCAGAATTGTCGTTGTTTTTAAAGATAGATAATCCCTTAAAGGGACACTGTACCCAAAAAATTTCTTTCATGATTCAGATTGAGCATGAAATTTTAAGCAACTTTCTAATTTACTCCTATTAAATTTTCTTCATTCTCTTGGTATGTTTATTTAAAATGCAAGAATGTAAGTTTAGATGCTGGCCCATTTTTGGTGAACAACCTGGGTTGTCCTTGCTGATTGGTGGATAAATTCATCCACCAATAAAAAATTGCTGTCCAGAGTACTGAATCCAAAAAACACCCATGCTAAATAGTTTCTACATTTTGTCCTGAGTTTAGAAATACCCAATGTTTACATCTTCTTTGCTTTTTTTGCAAGTTATAGGGCCATAAATACAAGTAGCACTTTGCTATTTCCAAACCACTTTTTTTCAAAATTAGCGCTAGTTACATTGGGACACTAATATCTTTCAGGAATCCCTGAATATCCATTGACATGTATATATTTTTTTTTCAAAGACATCCCAAAGTATTGATCTAGGCCCATTTTGGTATATTTCATGCCACTATTTCACCGCCAAATGCGATCAAATAAAAAAAATTGTTCACTTTTTCACAAATTTTTTCACAAACTTTAGGTTTCTCACTGAAATTATTTACAAACAACTTATGCAATTATAGCATAAATGGTTGTAAATGCTTCTCTGGGATCCCCTTTGTTCAGAAATAGCAGACTTATATGGCTTTGGCTTTGCTTTTTGGTAATTAGAAGGCTGCTAAATGCCACTGCGCACAATACGTGTATTATGCCCAGCAGTGAAGGGGTTAATTAGGGAGCATGTAGGGAGCTTCTAGGGTTAATTTTAGCTGTAGTGTAGTAGACAACCCCAAGTATTGATCTAGGCCCATTTTGGTATATTTCATGCCACCATTTCACCGCCAAATGCGATCAAAGTAAAAAAAACGTTATTTTTTTCACAATTTTAGGTTTCTCACTGAAATTATTTACAAACAGCTTGTGCAATTATGGCACAAATGGTTGTAAATGCTTCTCTGGGATGCCCTTTGTTCAGAAATAGCAGACATATATGACTTTGGCGTTGCTTTTTGGTAATTAGAAAGTCGCTAAATGCTGCTGTGCATCACACTTGTATTATGGCTAGCAGTGAAGGGGTTAATTAGGTAGTTTGTAGGGAGCTTGCAGGGTTAATTTTAGCTTTAGTGTAGAGATCAGCCTCCCACCTGACACATCCCACCCCCTGATCCCTCCCAAACAGCTCCCTTCTCTCCCCCACCCCACAATTGTCCCTGCCATCTTAAGTACTGGCAGAAAGTCTGCCAGTACTAAAATAAGTTTTTTTTTTTAAGAAAAAAAATAAAAAGCATATTTACATATGCTGTGTTTAGGATCCCCCCTTAACCTCCAACCTCCCTGATTCCCCCAAAACAGCTCTCTAAGCCTCCCTCTCAGCCTTATTGAGGGCCATCTTGGGTACTGGCAGCTGTCTGCCAGTACCCAGTTTGAACAATCAAATGTTTATTTTTTTTTATTTATTTTTTCTGTTGTGTAGCTCAATCCCCCATCGCCCCCCCCCCCCGCCCACGGACCAACCCCCACCACCTAAATCACACCTAAGGGTTTTTTTTTTTTAACATTAAATGTCCCACATTTTTTCTGTAGTGTAGCGTTCCCACCCGCTCCCTCCCCGTGCACGCGCCCGCCCCCTCTTGCACGTGCGCGCTCCCGCGCGCTCCCCCGGACTTACCCGCCCATGATCCCGCCTCCGCTGCACATGACCAGGGCCATCGATGGCCGCCACCCACCTCCCACACCGGCTCCCACCCACCAACGATACCGGCCATCGATGTCCGGTGCAGAGAGGGCCACAGAGTGGCTCTCTGCATCGGATGGCCGTAAAAGGTTATTGCAGGATGCCTCCATATCGAGGCATCACTGCAATAACCGGAAAGCAGCTGGAAGCGAGCAGGATCGCTTCCAGCTGCTTTCCATACCGAGGACGTGCAGGGTACGTTCTCAGGCGTTAACTGCCTTTTTTCTGAGGACGTACCCTGCACGTCCTCGGTCTTAAGGGGTTAAACTGCTTTCTTGTAAAGTTATTTATTTCTTCTGTTAAGTGTGATCAGTCCACGGGTCATCATTACTTCTGGGATATTACTCCTCCCCAACAGGAAGTGCAAGAGGATTCACCCAGCAGAGCTGCATATAGCTCCTCCCCTCTACGTCACTCCCAGTCATTCTCTTGCACCCAACGACTAGATAGGATGTGTGAGAGGACTATGGTGATTATACTTAGTTTTTATCTTCAATCAAGAGTTTGTTATTTTAAAATAGCACCGGAGTGTGTTATTATCTCTCTGGCAGAGTTTGAAGAAGAATCTACCAGAGTTTTTGTTATGATTTTAGCCGGAGTAGTTAAGATCATATTGCTGTTTCTCGGCCATCTGAGGAGAGGTAAACTTCAGATCAGGGGACAGCGGGCAGATGAATCTGCATAGAGGTATGTAGCAGTTTTTATTTTCTGATAATGGAATTGATGAGAAAATCCTGCCATACCGATATAATGTCATGTATGTATACTTTACACTTCAGTATTCTGGGGAATGGTACTTCACTAGAATTACACTGTAAGAAATACATAAAGCTGTTTAATAACTAGAGATTATGTTTAACGTTTTTGCTGGAATGTAAAATCGTTTTCATTTACTGAGGTACTGAGTGAATAAATGTTTGGGCACTATTTTTCCACTTGGCAGTTGCTGTTTTCTGACAGTTTCTGTTCTCCCTCACTGCTGTGTGTGAGGGGGAGGGGCCGTTTTTTGGCGCTTTTACTACGCATCAAATATTTCAGTCAGCAACTCATTGTATTCCCTGCATGATCCGGTTCATCTCTACAGAGCTCAGGGGTCTTCAAAACTTATTTTGAGGGAGGTAATTTCTCTCAGCAGAGCTGTGAGAATTGTAGTTTGACTGAGATAAAAAACGTTTATTCTGTAATTTGTTTCCTGCTTTCAGAATTTGTTATCTTTGCTAATGGGATTAAACCTTTGCTAAAGTTGTGTTGTTTACAAGGATTGAGGCTATAACTGTTTCAATTTATTAATTTTCAACTGTCATAGATTTTCTGTGCTTCTTAAAGGCACAGTACGTTTTAATATTATTCTAATTGAATTGTATTTCCAAGTTGCAAGTTTATTTGCTAGTGTGTTAAACATGTCTGATTCAGAGGATGATACCTGTGTCATTTGTTGCAATGCCAAAGTGGAGCCCAATAGAAATTTATGTACTAACTGTATTGATGCTACTTTAAATAAAAGTCAATCTGTACAAATTGAACAAATTTCACCAAACTACGAGGGGAGAGTTATGCCGACTAACTCGCCTCACGTGTCAGTACCTACATCTCCCGCTCAGAGGGAGGTGCGTGATATTGTAGCGCCGAGTACATCTGGGCGGCCATTACAAATCACATTACAGGATATGGCTACTGTTATGACTGAGGTTTTGGCTAAATTACCAGAACTAAGAGGTAAGCGTGATCACTCTGGGGTGAGAACAGAGTGCGCTGATAATATTAGGGCCATGTCAGACACTGCGTCACAGGTGGCAGAACATGAGGACGGAGAACTTCATTCTGTGGGTGACGGTTCTGATCCAAACAGACTGGATTCAGATATTTCAAATTTTAAATTTAAACTGGAAAACCTCCGTGTATTACTAGGGGAGGTGTTAGCGGCTCTGAATGATTGTAACACAGTTGCAATACCAGAGAAAATGTGTAGGTTGGATAAATATTTTGCGGTACCGTCGAGTACTGAGGTTTTTCCTATACCTAAGAGACTTACTGAAATTGTTACTAAGGAGTGGGATAGACCCGGTGTGCCGTTCTCACCCCCTCCGATATTTAGAAAAATGTTTCCAATAGACGCCACCACAAGGGACTTATGGCAAACGGTCCCTAAGGTGGAGGGAGCAGTTTCTACCTTAGCTAAGCGTACCACTATCCCGGTGGAGGATAGCTGTGCTTTTTCAGATCCAATGGATAAAAAGTTAGAGGGTTACCTTAAGAAAATGTTTGTTCAACAAGGTTTTATATTGCAACCCCTTGCATGCATTGCGCCGATCACGGCTGCAGCGGCATTCTGGATTGAGTCTCTGGAAGAGAACATTGGTTCAGCTACTCTGGACGACATTACAGACAGGCTTAGAGTCCTTAAACTAGCTAATTCATTCATTTCGGAGGCCGTAGTACATCTTACTAAACTTACGGCGAAGAATTCAGGATTCGCCATTCAGGCACGCAGGGCACTGTGGCTAAAATCCTGGTCAGCTGATGTTACTTCTAAGTCTAAATTGCTTAATATACCTTTCAAAGGGCAGACCTTATTCGGGCCCGGGTTGAAAGAGATTATCGCTGACATTACAGGAGGTAAAGGCCATGCCCTGCCTCAGGACAAAGCCAAAGCCAAGACTAGACAGTCTAATTTTCGTTCCTTTCGTAATTTCAAAGCTGGAGCAGCATCAACTTCCTCTGCACCAAGACAGGAAGGAGTTGTTGCTCGCTACAGACAAGGCTGGAAACCTAACCAGTCCTGGAACAAGGGCAAGCAGACTAGGAAACCTGCTGCTGCCCCTAAAACAGCATGAATTGAGGGCCCCCGATCCGGGATCGGATCTAGTGGGGGGCAGACTTTCTCTCTTCGCCCAGGCTTGGGCAAGAGATGTTCAGGATCCCTGGGCGCTAGAGATAATATCTCAGGGATACCTTCTGGACTTCAAATACTCTCCTCCAAGAGAGAGATTTCATCTGTCAAGATTGTCAACAATCCAGACAAAGAAAGAGGCGTTTCTACGCTGCGTACAAGAGCTCTTGTTAATGGGAGTAATCCATCCAGTTCCACGATCGGAACAGGGACAGGGGTTTTACTCAAATCTGTTTGTGGTTCCCAAAAAAGAGGGAACTTTCAGACCAATCCTGGACTTAAAGATCCTAAACAAATTCCTAAGAGTTCCATCGTTCAAGATGGAGACTCCGGACAATTTTACCTATGATCCAAGATAAGCATCTTTTAAATCTACAGTGGTCATGTACTGACCCACTGTAGATTTAAAAGATGCTTATCTTCACATACCGATTCACAAAGATCATTATCGGTACCTAAGGTTTGCCTTCCTAGACAGGCATTACCAGTTTGTGGCTCTTCCATTCGGATTGGCTACAGCTCCAAGAATCTTCACAAAGGTTCTGGGTGCTCTTCTGGCGGTACTAAGACCGCGGGGAATCTCGGTAGCTCCATACCTAGACGACATTCTGATACAAGCTTCAAGCTTTCAAACTGCCAAGTCTCATACAGAGTTAGTGCTGGCATTTCTAAGGTCACATGGATGGAAGGTGAACGAAAAGAAAAGTTCACTCGTTCCACTCACAAGAGTTCCCTTCCTGGGGACTCTTATAGATTCTGTAGAAATGAAGATTTACCTGACAGAGGACAGGCTAACAAGACTTCAAAGTGCTTGCCGCACCCTTCATTCCATTCAACACCCGTCAGTGGCTCAATGCATGGAGGTAATCGGCTTAATGGTAGCGGCAATGGACATAGTACCCTTTGCACGCTTACACCTCAGACCACTGCAACTGTGCATGCTAAGTCAGTGGAATGGGGATTACTCAGACTTATCCCCTTCTCTGAATCTGGATCAAGAGACCAGAAATTCTCTTCTATGGTGGCTTTCTCGGCCACATCTGTCCAGGGGGATGCCATTCAGCAGACCAGACTGGACAATTGTAACAACAGACGCCAGCCTTCTAGGTTGGGGTGCCGTCTGGAATTCTCTGAAGGCTCAGGGACAATGGAGTCAGGAGGAGAGTCTCCTGCCAATAAACATTCTGGAATTGAGAGCAGTTCTCAATGCCCTCCTGGCTTGGCCCCAGTTGACAACTCGGGGGTTCATCAGGTTTCAGTCGGACAACATCACGACTGTAGCTTACATCAACCATCAGGGAGGGACAAGAAGCTCCCTAGCTATGATGGAAGTATCAAAGATAATTCTCTGGGCAGAGTCTCACTCTTGCCACCTGTCAGCAATCCACATCCCGGGAGTGGAGAACTGGGAGGCGGATTTCTTAAGTCGTCAGACTTTTCATCCGGGGGAGTGGGAACTTCATCCGGAGGTCTTTGCCCAAATACTGCGACGTTGGGGCAAACCAGAGATAGATCTCATGGCGTCTCGACAGAACGCCAAGCTTCCTCGTTACGGGTCCAGATCCAGGGATCCAGGAGCAGTCCTGATAGATGCTCTGACAGCACCTTGGGACTTCAGGATGGCTTACGTGTTTCCACCCTTCCCGTTGCTTCCTCGATTGATTGCCAGAATCAAACAAGAGAGAGCATCAGTGATTCTAATAGCACCTGCGTGGCCACGCAGGACTTGGTATGCAGACCTGGTGGACATGTCATCCTGTCCACCTTGGTCTCTACCTCTGAAACAGGACCTTCTGATACAGGGTCCCTTCAAACATCAAAATCTAACTTCTCTGAAGCTGACTGCTTGGAAATTGAACGCTTGATTTTATCAAGACGTGGGTTTTCTGAGTCAGTTATTGATACCTTAATACAGGCTAGGAAACCTGTTACCAGAAAGATTTACCATAAGATATGGCGTAAATACCTATATTGGTGTGAATCCAAAGGTTACTCTTGGAGTAAGGTTAGGATTCCTAGGATATTGTCTTTTCTACAAGAAGGTTTAGAAAAGGGTTTATCTGCTAGTTCATTAAAGGGACAGATCTCAGCTCTGTCCATTCTGTTACACAAACGTCTGTCAGAAGTTCCTGACGTCCAGGCTTTTTGTCAGGCTTTGACCAGGATTAAGCCTGTGTTTAAAACTGTTGCTCCACCATGGAGTTTAAACCTTGTTCTTAATGTTTTACAGGGCGTTCCGTTTGAACCCCTTCATTCCATTGATATAAAGTTGTTATCTTGGAAAGTTCTATTTTTAATGGCTATTTCCTCGGCTCGAAGAGTCTCTGAATTATCAGCCTTACATTGTGATTCTCCTTATTTGATTTTTCATTCGGATAAGGTAGTCCTGCGTACTAAACCTGGGTTCTTACCTAAGGTAGTTACTAACAGGAATATCAATCAAGAGATTGTTGTTCCTTCTTTATGCCCAAATCCTTCTTCAAAGAAGGAACGTCTACTGCACAACCTGGATGTAGTCCGTGCTCTAAAATTTTACTTACAGGCAACTAAGGAATTTCGACAAACGTCTTCTCTGTTTGTCATTTACTCTGGGCAGAGGAGAGGTCAAAAAGCTTCCGCTACCTCTCTTTCTTTTTGGCTTCGTAGCATAATTCGTTTAGCTTATGAGACTGCTGGACAGCAGCCTCCTGAAAGAATTACAGCTCATTCTACTAGAGCTGTGGCTTCCACTTGGGCCTTCAAGAATGAGGCCTCTGTTGAACAGATTTGCAAGGCTGCAACTTGGTCTTCGCTTCATACTTTTTCCAAATTTTACAAATTTGACACTTTTGCTTCATCGGAGGCTATTTTTGGGAGAAAGGTTCTTCAGGCAGTGGTTCCTTCTGTATAAAGAGCCTGCCTATCCCTCCCGTCATCCGTGTACTTTTGCTTTGGTATTGGTATCCCAGAAGTAATGATGACCCGTGGACTGATCACACTTAACAGAAGAAAACATAATTTATGCTTACCTGATAAATTCCTTTCTTCTGTAGTGTGATCAGTCCACGGCCCGCCCTGTTTTTAAGGCAGGTAAATATTTTTTAATTTATACTCCAGTCACCACTTCACCCTTGGCTTTTCCTTTCTCGTTGGTCCTTGGTCGAATGACTGGGAGTGACGTAGAGGGGAGGAGCTATATGCAGCTCTGCTGGGTGAATCCTCTTGCACTTCCTGTTGGGGAGGAGTAATATCCCAGAAGTAATGATGACCCGTGGACTGATCACACTACAGAAGAAAGGAATTTATCAGGTAAGCATAAATTATGTTTTTGGCTATCTCTTCTGCTAGAGTTTGTTATATGCTCTTTCTTGTGATCCTCCTTATCTGATTTCTCATCAGAATAAGGCAGTTTAACGGGCCTTTTAACTTTTTCCCTAAGGTTGTTTGTTCACACAACTTTAGCAGAGGGATTGTTGTTCTTTCATTGTGTCCTAATACCAAGAATGCTTTAAAGAGATCTTTGCATACTTTGGACATTGTTAGGGCATTTAAAGGGATACTAAACCCATTTTTTTTTCTATAATGATTCAGATAGAGCATGCAGTTTATGCAACTTTCTAATTTACTCCTATTATCAATTTTTCTTCGTTCTCTTGCTATCTTTATTTAAAAAGCAGAAATGTTAAAGGGACAGTCAACACCAGAATTGTCGTTGTTTTTAAAGATAGATAATCCCTTAAAGGGACACTGTACCCAAAAAATTTCTTTCATGATTCAGATTGAGCATGAAATTTTAAGCAACTTTCTAATTTACTCCTATTAAATTTTCTTCATTCTCTTGGTATGTTTATTTAAAATGCAAGAATGTAAGTTTAGATGCTGGCCCATTTTTGGTGAACAACCTGGGTTGTCCTTGCTGATTGGTGGATAAATTCATCCACCAATAAAAAATTGCTGTCCAGAGTACTGAATCCAAAAAAAGCATAGATGCCTTTTTTTTCAAATAAAGATAGCAAGAGAACAAAGAAAAATTGATAATAGGAGTAAATTAGAAAGTTGCTTAAAATTGTATGCTCTTTCTGAATTACAAAACAAATTTTTTTGGTTCATTGTCCCTTTAATTACCCATTCCCCAGTTTTGCATAACCAACACAGTTATAATACATGTTTCTCCTGTTAAGTGTGGTCAGTCCACGGGTCATCATTACTTCTGGGATATTATCTCCTCCCCTACAGGAAGTGCAAGAGGATTCACCCAGCAGAGCTGCTATATAGCTCCTCCCCTCTACGTCACCTCCAGTCATTCTCTTGCACCCAACGAATAGATAGGATGTGTGAGAGGACTGTGGTGATTTAATTAGTTTATTACCTTCAATCAAAAGTTTGTTATTTTATAATAGCACCGGAGTGTGTTATTCATTCTCTGGTAGAATTTGAAGAAGAATCTACCGGAGTTTTTTCTATGATTTTAGCCGGAGTAGTTAAGATCATATTGCTGTTTCTTGGCCATCTGAGGAGAGGTAAACTTCAGATCAGGGGACAGCGGGCAGATTAATCTGCAAAAAGGTATGTAGCAGTTTGTTATTTTCTGACATGGAATTGATGAGAAAATCCTGCCATACCGTTATAATGTAAACTCAGCCTTAAATGCAGTAGATGTAGCTGGTATCAGGCTGTCATGTATGTATATTTTACACTTCAGTATTCTGGGGAATGGTACTTCACTGGATTTATACTGTATGCATAGTCTTAACCTAATTTGCAGGGACTTGCAATAGGTTTTAAATAACAATTAATTTATTGAGGTGAAACGTTTTTTTGCTGGCATGTAAAAACGTTTATTTCTCTGAGGTACTGGGTGAAAAAATGTTTTGGGCACTATTTTTTTCCATTTGGCAATAGTTTTTGTTTAAATTAAAGCAGTTCACTGATCTCTCTCACTGTTATGTGTGAGGGGGAGGGGCCATTTTTGGCGCTTTTACTACGCATCAAAAAACTCAGTCAGAGGTTCATTTTCTTCCTGCATGATCCGGTTCATCTCTACAGAACTCAGGGATCTCCAAAGCCTTTTTTTGAGGGAGGTAATCATCACAGCAGAGCTGTGAAGATTGTAGTTGACTGTGATAAAAAACGTTTATTTGTGTATTTTTTTCTGCTACCTGGGTTAGTTATCCTTTGCTAATGGGAACAATCCTTTGCTAAAATTGTATATTTCTGACAAAGATTGATGCTATAACTTAATTATTTTCAACTGTCATAATTTTTTCTGTGCTTCTTATAGGCACAGTTCGTTTTCATATTATTGTAAATTACTTGAAAAAGCATTTCCAAGTTGCTAGTTAATTGCTAGTGTGTTAAACATGTCTGATTCAGAGGAAGATACATGTGCTATATGTGCTAATGCCAAAGTGGAGCCCAATAGAAGTTTATGTACTAACTGTATTGATGCTACTTTAAATAAAAGTCAATCTGTACAAATGGAACATATTTCACCAGACAACGAGGGGAGAGTTATGCCGACTAACTCGCCTCACGTGTCAGTACCTGCATCTCCCGCTCGGGAGGTGTGTGATATTGTAGCGCCGAGTACATCTGGGCGGCCATTTCAAATCACATTACAGGATATGGCTACTGTTATGACTGAAGTTTTGGCTAAATTACCAGAACTTAGAGGCAAGCGTGATCACTCTGGGGTGAGAACAGAGTGCGCTGATAATATTAGGGCCATGTCAGACACTGCGTCACAGGCGGCAGAACATGAGGACGGAGAACTTCATTCTGTGGGTGACGGTTCTGATCCAAATAGATTGGATTCAGATATTTCAAATTTTAAATTTAAGCTGGAAAACCTCCGTGTATTACTAGGGGAGGTGTTAGCGGCTCTGAATGATTGTAACACAGTTGCAATACCAGAGAAAATGTGTAGGTTGGATAAATATTTTGCGGTACCGGCGAGTACTGATGTTTTTCCTATACCTAAGAGACTTACTGAAATTATTACTAAGGAGTGGGATAGGCCCGGTGTGCCGTTCTCACCCCCTCCGATATTTAGAAAAATGTTTCCAATAGACGCCACCACACGGGACTTATGGCAAACGGTCCCTAAGGTGGAGGGAGCAGTTTCTACTTTAGCTAAGCGTACCACTATCCCGGTGGAGGATAGCTGTGCCTTTTCAGATCCAATGGATAAAAAGTTAGAGGGTTACCTTAAGAAAATGTTTGTTCAACAAGGTTTTATATTGCAACCTCTTGCATGTATTGCGCCTGTCACGGCTGCAGCAGCATTTTGGTTTGAGTCTCTGGAAGAGACACTTCAATCATCTACACTAGATGAGATTACAGACAAACTTAAAGCCCTTAAGTTAGCTAACTCATTTATTTCAGATGCCGTAGTACATTTAACTAAACTTACGGCTAAGAATTCCGGATTTGCCATTCAGGCACGCAGAGCACTGTGGCTAAAATCCTGGTCAGCTGATGTTACTTCTAAATCTAAATTGCTTAATATACCTTTCAAAGGGCAAACCTTATTCGGGCCCGGGTTGAAGGAGATTATCGCTGACATTACAGGAGGTAAAGGCCATGCCCTGCCTCAGGACAAAGCCAAACCTAGGGCTAGACAGTCTAATTTTCGTTCCTTTCGTAATTTCAAAGCAGGAGCAGCATCAACCTCCTCTGCACCAAAACAGGAAGGAGCTGTTGCTCGCTACAGACAAGGCTGGAGACCTAACCAGTCCTGGAACAAGGGCAAGCAGGCCAGGAAACCTGCTGCTGCCCCTAAGACAGCATGAATCGAGGGCCCCCGATCCGGGACCGGATCTAGTAGGGGGCAGACTTTCTCTCTTCGCCCAGGCTTGGGCAAGAGATGTTCAGGATCCCTGGGCGTTAGAGATCATATCTCAGGGATACCTTCTGGACTTCAAATCCTCTCCCCCAAGAGGGAGATTTCATCTGTCAAGGTTATCAACAAACCAAATAAAGAAAGAAGCGTTCCTACGCTGCGTACAAGATCTTTTATTAATGGGAGTGATCCATCCAGTTCCGCGGTCGGAACAAGGACAAGGGTTTTACTCAAATCTGTTTGTAGTTCCCAAAAAAGAGGGAACTTTCAGGCCAATCTTGGATTTAAAGATCCTAAACAAATTCCTAAGAGTTCCATCGTTCAAGATGGAAACGATTCGAACAATTTTGCCCATGATCCAAGAGGGTCAGTACATGACCACAGTGGATTTAAAGGATGCTTACCTTCACATACCGATTCACAGAAATCATTACCGGTATCTAAGGTTTGCCTTTCTAGACAGGCATTACCAGTTTGTAGCTCTGCCTTTCGGACTGGCTACGGCTCCAAGAATCTTCACAAAGGTTCTGGGTACTCTTCTGGCGGTACTAAGACCGCGAGGAATTTCGGTAGCTCCGTACCTAGACGACATTCTGATACAAGCTTCAAGCTTTCAAGCTGCCAAGTCTCATACAGAGTTAGTACTGGCATTTCTAAGGTCGCATGGATGGAAGGTGAACGAAAAGAAGAGTTCTCTCTTTCCACTCACAAGAGTTCCCTTCTTGGGGACGCTGATAGATTCTGTAGAAATGAAGATTTACCTGACAGAAGACAGGTTAACAAAGCTTCAAAATGCATGCCGTGTCCTTCATTCCATTCAACACCCGTCAGTAGCTCAATGCATGGAGGTAATCGGCTTAATGGTAGCGGCAATGGACGTAGTACCTTTTGCACGCCTACATCTCAGACCGCTGCAATTGTGCATGCTAAGTCAGTGGAATGGGGATTACTCAGATTTGTCCCCCACTCTGAATCTGAATCAAGAGACCAGAAATTCTCTTCTATGGTGGCTTTATCGGCCACACCTGTCCAGGGGGATGCCATTCAGCAGGCCAGACTGGACAATTGTAACAGACGCCAGCCTACTAGGTTGGGGCGCTGTCTGGAATTCTCTGAAGGCTCAGGGACTATGGAATCAGGAGGAGAGTCTCCTTCCAATAAACATTCTGGAATTGAGAGCGGTTCTCAATGCCCTTCTGGCTTGGCCCCAGTTAACAACTCGGGGGTTCATCAGGTTTCAGTCGGACAACATCACGAATGTAGCTTACATCAACCATCAGGGAGGGACAAGAAGCTCCCTAGCAATGATGGAAGTATCAAAGATAATTCGCTGGGCAGAGTCTCACTCTTGCCACCTGTCTGCAATCCACATCCCGGGAGTGGAGAACTGGGAGGCGGATTTCTTAAGTCGTCAGACTTTTCATCCGGGGGAGTGGGAACTTCATCCGGAGGTCTTTGCCCAGATACTTCGACGTTGGGGCAAACCAGAGATAGATCTCATGGCGTCTCGTCAGAACGCCAAGCTTCCTCGCTACGGGTCCAGATCCAGGGATCCGGGAGCGGTTCTGATAGATGCTTTGACAGCACCTTGGACCTTCGGGATGGCTTATGTGTTTCCACCCTTCCCGATGCTTCCTCGATTGATTGCCAGAATCAAACAGGAGAGAGCATCAGTGATTCTAATAGCACCTGCATGGCCACGCAGGACTTGGTATGCAGATCTAGTGGACATGTCATCCTGTCCGCCTTGGTCTCTACCTCTGAAACAGGACCTTCTGATCCAGGGTCCATTCAAACATCAAAATCTAACTTCTCTGAAGCCGACTGCTTGGAAATTGAACGCTTGATTTTATCAAAACGTGGGTTTTCTGAGCCAGTTATTGATACCTTAATACAGGCTAGGAAGCCTGTTACCAGAAGGATTTACCATAAAATATGGCGTAAATACTTATATTGGTGCGAATCCAAGAGTTACTCATGGAGTAAGGTTAGGATTCCAAGGATATTGTCTTTTCTACAAGAAGGTTTAGAAAAGGGGTTATCCGCTAGTTCTTTAAAGGGACAGATTTCAGCTCTGTCCATTCTTTTACACAAACGTCTGTCAGAAGTTCCAGACGTTCAAGCTTTTTGTCAGGCTTTAGCTAGGATCAAGCCTGTGTTTAAAACTGTTGCTCCGCCATGGAGTTTGAACTTAGTTCTTAATGTTTTACAGGGTGTTCCGTTTGAACCCCTTCAATCCATTGATATCAAGTTGTTATCTTGGAAAGTTCTGTTTTTAATGGCTATTTCCTCGGCTCGAAGAGTCTCTGAGTTATCTGCCTTACATTGTGATTCTCCTTATCTGATCTTTCATTCAGACAAGGTAGTTCTGCGTACTAAACCTGGGTTCCTACCTAAGGTGGTCACTAACAGGAATATCAATCAAGAGATTGTTGTTCCATCTTTGTGTCCTAATCCTTCCTCGAGGAAGGAACGTCTGCTACACAATCTAGATGTAGTCCGTGCCCTGAAATTTTATCTACAGGCAACTAAGGAGTTTGTCGTTTATTCTGGCCAGAGGAGAGGTCAAAAAGCTTTGGCTACCTCTCTCTCTTTTTGGCTTCGTAGCATAATACGATTAGCCTATGAGACTGCTGGACAGCAGCCTCCTGAAAGAATTACAGCTCATTCTACTAGAGCTGTGGCTTCCACTTGGGCCTTTAAGAATGAGGCTTCTGTTGAACAGATTTGCAAGGCTGCAACTTGGTCTTCTCTTCATACTTTTTCCAAATTTTACAAATTTGACACTTTTGCTTCTTCGGAGGCTGTTTTTGGGAGAAAGGTTCTTCAGGCAGTGGTTCCCTCCGTATAAAGAGCCTGCCTGTCCCTCCCGTCATCCGTGTACTTTTGCTTTGGTATTGGTATCCCAGAAGTAATGATGACCCGTGGACTGACCACACTTAACAGGAGAAAACAAAATTTATGCTTACCTGATAAATTCATTTCTCCTGTAGTGTGGTCAGTCCACGGCCCGCCCTGTTTTTTATGGCAGGCTAAAAAAATTTTGGGATTATACTCCAGTCACCACTACACCCTTGGGCTTCTCCTTTCTCGTTGGTCCTTTGGTCGAATGACTGGAGGTGACTTAGAGGGGAGGAGCTATATAGCAGCTCTGCTGGGTGAATCCTCTTGCACTTCCTGTAGGGGAGGAGATAATATCCCAGAAGTAATGATGACCCGTGGACTGACCACACTACAGGAGAAATGAATTTATCAGGTAAGCATAAATTTTGTTTTTACCTCTGTAATTACCTTGTATCTAAGCCTCTGCTGACTGCCCCCTTATTTCAGTTTTTTTGTCAGACTTGCATTTTAGCCAATCAGTGCTTACTCCTCAGTAAATTCACGTGTATGAGCTCAGTTATCCAGATGAAACAAAATAACTCACGCTCTCTAGTGGTGAAAAACTGTCAAAATGTATTTATATTAGAGGCGGCAGCCTTCAAGATCTAAGAAATTAGCATATGAACCTCCTAGGTTTAGCTTTCAACTAAGAATACCAAGAAAATAAAGCAAAATTGGTGATAAAACTAAATTGGGAAAGTTGTTTAAAATTACCTATTTGAATCGTGAGGTTTTTTTTGGACTTGACTGTCCCTTTAAGCTTAGGAGTCTGCTCATTTTTGGTTCAGAACCTAAGTTACGTTTGCTTATTGGTGGCTAATTGTAGCCACCAATAAGCAAGCGCTATCCAGGGTGCTGAACCTAAAATAGGCCGGCTCCTTAGCTTTACATTCCTGCTTTTTAAATAAATATAGCAAGAAAACGAAGAAAAATTGAAAATATGAGTACATTAGAAAGTTGATTAAAATAGCATGTTCTATCTGGAAGAAATAAAATGGGTTTAGTAACCCTTTAAATACTGCATTGATGCTACTAAGGACTTTGGATAAACTTCTAGTTTGTTCATTCACTTTTCTGGTCCTAAGAAAGGTCAACATTTCTGCTTTTTCTTTGTCCTCTTGGTTGAAACTTTGATTCACAAGACTTACTTGGTAGCAGGTTAGCCTCAACTGCAACAGATAACTGCTCATTCTACTAGGTCAGTTGCCACTTCTTGGGCTTTCAAGAATGAGGCTTCAGTTGACCAGATTTGCTATTTGGTCTTCTTAGCATACTTTTACAAAATTCTACCATTTTAATGTTTTTGCTTCTTCCGAAGCAACCTTTGGTTGGAATGTTCTTCAGGAAGTTCTCTGTTTGATTTTTTTGACTGTTTTGATTTATTTAAGTGCATTTAGAAATTTTAAAATTGGGGTTGTGGATTTATTTTCTCAATAAAAAGATGTTTTTAAATCCCTCGTTTTGTTATCACTCGTTGGCTCTATAGCTTGGGTATTAGTTCCCAGGAGTAATGGATTGTGGTATCTCTCACCATCAGTACGAAAGAGAACTTAATTTGTGCTTACCTGATAAATTCATTTCTTTCATGGTGGTGAGAGTTCACGAGACCCAACCCTTATCATTTTTTTAGATTATTTTTTCCCTGCTCCTATTATTGCTCTTATTCCTTTTTTCTTATCTCACTTTGCATGCTATACATTAGACTATGATTTCATGGCATCTTAGATTGTTGCTGGGATTAATGTTAAATGTTTAAAAAAATAAAAAAAAGTATTCTATGCCTTTTTAATTTCCCATTTCTAAGCAAAACCTCATGTATTGTGGTGATATCGCCAGCACTGCCATGTAGCAGATACTATTCCACCAATGATCTTGCCTGCAATGCAGATGATTGCAGATCTGGTGCAGTGATTGATTCCCCATCATGATGAGAATGGGCTGTTATGCGTCATCAGGCAGGATTTTAAATGAAGACCTGTTCTCGTCATGAACACAAAAGCAAATATAGAGAGATTCTAAGGTTTTAAAGAATAAAACAATCAAATCCATGTAGTAACTTCAAATGCATTCACAACAATCCCCTTCTTCTACAGGCATTATCCCCCCCAAAGAATAGTTTTTCATTCCATCCCAGAAGATATTCTCAAATTCAAAAGTGTACTGTGAAGAGAGAAATTAAACGTGGGGTAAGCACCTTAACAACACAGTGACTTAACATGATCCCCCCCCCCCCCCCCCACACCACCATTCTTTTAATTCAAAATGCATTTCCGGCTTATTTGAAGTTAATTGCTTTGTGTTTTTGTTGAATTCCTCCGTTCTTGTGTCATCTTTTTAAAGAGAGTATTTTTATGATTGCTTTGTTTTTATCCTTAATTCATTTTCATAAAATGGTGAGTCTGTGAGGACATCACATTGGATTGCACTCCAGCCCACTAGGAGTAAGCAAAAACATCCCTACATACCAGAACTTTAATCCCAGAACCCCTCAAAGGTTTGCTTCCAAGATTAAGTGAGGTTAATTCTAAAGGGCTGATCTACATGTCATTGATAGGGGTTTTCTAACCAAACTGACTCAATTTCCCCCTAAAAGTGCCTACAAAGGACAGAGGGGAAGATAGGAGTTCACAGGCAGTGAGAATACAGGTGACATGCAGATTTATTTGCAAATTCCCTGCACTGCCTCAGATGTGCCCGTCTAATGGAAGCTGTCATCTCTAGCTTGGGTAAGCACAGTAGATGAATAAGCTGACAGGTAAGTACATTACCCCTTTACGGCCCACCAAATGAACATGTACACATGGTTCACATAGCGATATGCACTATGAAAATGAATTATTTAAAAATTAAGTTAGTCTGTTTAAATTTAGTGCAACCATCTTTAGAATTGTCCAGAGTTACCAGAGACTATAATGCAACCTTTTGTTCTTTACCTGTAGTAACTCTACAGTTTTGGACACCAGGAATCCGTCTTTAGCACTCACCAGTAGCATTGGTGCTTAAAGAGTTAACTCTGGTGCTCATTTTAGCTCGCCTTCCTGTTTTTCTTGTTTCTAAGGTGTGGTAGTCACCTTATGTGTGTCAGGAGAAGCTCTCCAGTGCTGGTAGAGGTGGTGAAATCTGATTCTATTAAAGCTTATTAAAAAAAAAAAAAAGTTTTGTTAATTTAACTCAGGAAGCAGTGCCAAAGTGCATCAAACAAATATCTGTGCAAATCCAGATATTTGTGTTGCTCTTTGACACTAATAAATCTGGTGCCAAATAGAACTGAATGCTACTGCCTGTGGCCATGTTCGGCATCTGTTTATAAAATGAATGCTGAATACAAAAAATGTACATGCCTACTGTATACTCTAACTTTTACATTGTGCCTTATTAACTTTCTGGCCTTATTGTTTTCCTCAAGGGTTAACCTCTGTTGTGTGTGCCTTTACATCTGAGTAGATACAGTAGCAAGCATACAGTTCTAATCAAAATTATTCAACCCCCATTACAAATCAGGTTTATTGTCAAAATGTACAGACTTTCAGCTGTTTGCAATGAACAAATCAAACAACAGCAATTCAACAGCTCAACACTACGGATGTTTCAAGTGGTTTCCCCAAATTCAACTGAAGATGCAACTTTTAATGAACAATGAAAAGTCCAGCAGCATCAGTTTAAAAGAAACCTTTATTTCTCATAAAAAATAGGTGCTGGTAATGGAAAAAACGTCTGACATGTTTGGCGCCCTCTAGTGGCGCTTCATCATAGACTAAGGATGTTACACAGAAGTCTATCTTTTATAGCAGTCATAATCAGTTATCAGATTTAATTTTACATCTAACAATTTAATACATACCATTAAAAACAATAAGTAATGAATTATTCAAGTTCTCCTATTCTACTGACAATCAAATTAAAGGAAACAAACAAATTAGTAAAGACTGAGCAAAAATAAGCAAAAAATTAATTGATTATATCTAATTAAATAGAATTTATAATACTCTTGCTAGTGCCACTGTTAATAAACTCACTTGCACATAAATAATAATTTATAAATGTACTTATACTATTTAATTCATTTAACTCAATTCTAACCATTTATTTATCTGTTTCATAATGCTATGCCTAGTATTTTTTTTTTATTTTTTAAATTCTCTTTATTAAATGTTTAACATAATTATACAGACTTGCAATTCGGCATACATCAAAAAGCGTTCAAACAAATACCAATGCCATAAAGTTTACCATCATTTTGACATCACTTTTCATGAAATACAAAGGGAAAAGAAACAAGAAAAAAAAAAATAAGGGAAAAAAAAGGAAAAAAAGTCCAAGGGAGAGTATCATTCATAGTTACTTCCCTTATCTTCATATCCATTCCTCTCTAAGCCTACTTTCCATTATATACAAAGTATTTTCAAACCTTGAGATAAGTTCCCTCTGAATATCATTATCCTGAATCTTAATCCAGGGTTTCCATTTTTCAAGAAACTTACTAACATTTATTTCAACATTGAACCAGATATCATTTTGTTCAATCAAAAATTGCTTCTGTACTATGTTTTTCAATGTTTTCAATGATGGTGCTCGTACACTTTTCCACTCTTTCAAGACCAAGTTTCTACTTAGTATATTAAGCATTGAAAAAAATATTTTACAATGTGTGGTTTCACCTCTCTTTAGGTTTAAAAATATAACATGTTCTGCTTGAAGTGTCATCTGAATATTACAAATTTTATTGGCCCAAAATGATACCATTCTCCAAAATCTTTGTATTTTTGGGCACTCCCACAAACAATGAATTAGGTTAGCTTTATCCTTACTACATTTCCTGCATTTAAATTTCTTATTGTCTTTCCCCCATTTAGTCATTACTTCTGGAGTGATATATGTCATCCATATTATTTTAATATGCTGTTCCCGCAGGGACATTGCTAATGTAGCTCTTTCTACTACCCTTATGCTTTTTACAATAATCTCTGATGTCAGGTGGGGAAAATACATATCCTTCCATTTTAGTGTAAGTTTAAGCATTTGATCCTCATATTCTGTCTGTTTTAAAATATTATATAAAAGTGAGATAGAATACTTCTTGTTTTTATATGCACCAAAAACTGGAAGAAGAGCTGGATAATCCCAATCTTTCCCATATAAACTTATAAGTTTCAGGCAGTAGTCTCTCAATTGTATATACTCAAAATAATGCTTATTACTGCATGAAAACTGAGCTTGTAACCTCTCGAAATCTATCACCTTTGGAGTAATCTGTTCTCTATTTATCATTTGTGTCACCTTAGTTAGACCATGCTCCTCCCATCTTAAGCCAGAGTCTGTTAAGAACCCCAATTGGAAGTCCTGGTTTCCTTTAATTGTGAGATATTTAGAGACTGCGAATTTCAGATTCAATTTACTACAAATTTTGTGCCACGCAATTATTGAGTCCTTCAACACACTTATTCTTCTAAATTAAAGAGGAAGTTTTTTAATTTCTAAATGCAATATATTTTTCAAATAGAGAGGTTTACTTAACTGGTTTTCAACCTCTGGTATATAAAAATGGCCTATCTCTAGTAGCCAGTCTATCGCTATTTTCCCTGTTGTCACCAAGTTATATAACCCTATGTCCGGAAGGGCCATTCCCAATGATTTTTTTGGTAATGTTAATTTCCTATAACTTAATCTCACTTTCTTTTTACCCCACAAAAACATTTTAATAGCTGAGTTTAATTTCTTCTTTTCTAGGTTTTTCAATAGCAGGGGAATATTTTGAAATATATAAAGTATTCTAGGTAATGTTATAATTTTTACTAAATTAATTTTGCCATACAAAGACAAAGGGAGAGTTTCCCACTTTTTAAGGGTATCAGAAAATTTCCTCACCGCTTCCTTTACATTTAACCTATATATCTCTTCCGGGTCTTCCGAAAATTTTAAACCAAGATAAACCAATGAATGTTTTATTTCTTTAAAGGTTTGTGTATCTGAATCTTTATTCTTGTGTAGCCATAATACCTCTGATTTATTTTTTATTAATTTTATAGCCAGAGAATGTTCCAAACTGCTCTACTATTTGACAGATTAATTTAAATTTTTTTAAAGATTGTTCAGTGAAAATTAGGTCATCTGCGTAAACTGCTATTTTAATCTCTTTATTCTGAATATGTATCCCTGGTATCTTTGTTCTGAGGATTTTAAGTAATGGTTCCAGGGCAAGATTAAAAATTAGGGGGGGATAAGGGACAACCCTGCCGTGTCCCTCTTAAGAGTGGGAAACAACTTGTTTTGTTTTTATTTATAATTAGGGACGCTTGGGATTTTTTATATAGTAATTCAATCATATTATAGCAATTTCCAGAAAACCCAAATTTCCTTAGTGTTGTGAATATGTGATCCCAAACTATTGAATTGAACGCTTTGTGTGCGTCGTGCGCTATTACCGAAAGATCTATATCACTTCTTACCTTATTATATTTCTTATTGTACCAAACATCTACTATTGTTAAGTATAGTTTCCGCAAATTTACATTAGAAGATCGACCTTTCATAAAGCCTGTTTGGTCCTGATGAACTATTCCCTCTAGTATTGACTGTAGTCTTTTAACTATAATACTTGTTGTTATTTTATAGTCAATATTCAAGAGTGAGATTGGTCTATATGTTTCTAATGCGTGTGGATCTTTCCCTGGTTTTGGTATAATAATTATTATAGATTCATTAAAATCTTTAGATGGCATAAGATGTCCTGACCAAAATTTTTTGAGAAGAAGTGTTAATGAGGGTGTGACTTCGTCTGATAATATTTTATAAAATTCTGATGGTAGTCCATCAGGACCAGCAGCCTTATTATTAGCAAGATTTTTAATTGTCTGTGATACCTCTTCCTCTGATATATTTTCATTTAGTTTATTTAATTGCTCTATCTCAATTTTTGGAACTTCTACTGATTCCCAGAAGTGTTTTTTTTTTCTTCATCTACGGTAAATGGTGCATACAATGTAGCAAAATATTCATGGAATAGGTCTTTTATTTCTTTGAGATCACTTATCTCCTTATCCCCCACTTTTATTTTAGAGATAAATGTTGCACTCTTTTGGGTATTAACTATTTGTGCCAGAAACCTGCCCGCTCTATTGCCAAATCTATAAAATTTGGAGCACCTCTTCATATTATCTTTAACTTCATTCTCCAAAAAAAAATTATCTCTATTCTGTTTTGCCCTGATATATTTCTCCCAGTTGACCTTGGATCTATTGTCCAAGAATTTTGTATATGTATTACTTAGGGTTTTATTTATTTGCTGCTTCCTGAAGTTTGATTTCTTCTTTAAATTCGCTACAAAGGAGATAATTCCCCCCGGTGCACTGCCTTGGCCGTGTTCCAGAAAATATTGGGTTTATTTCTAGAGTCGTTATTAAATCTCTCATATTCTCTCCATTTTTCTTTTCGGAAATTTATGAATTTGGGATTATTTAGCAGATATTTTGGGGGAAAAAAAATTCCAGATTGTTTTAATGGCAATGCATTAAGAGTAATGCTTATTGGAGCATGGTCAGACAAGGTGATCTGTTCAATACAATTTTCTTGAGTAACATTAATTAGGTTATCTGATATCAGAAAAAAGTCTATTCTGGACAATGAATGTGTTGCCCTTGAGAGACATGTGAATTCCCTGCCATCAGGGTTAAGTATTCTCCATATGTCCTGAATATTCAAGTCATTCTTCAGATTTTTTTAATGTTATACTTTCCCTTTTCCTTTTGGCCCGGATATTCCCCTTGCTTCTTGTGCTCTTAAAATTTAATTCTCCTATCTCTTTCTGCCTGTCCAAGATAGTGCGCATATCGCTATTAACCAGCAGCACTCCTAGCCAAAGTACCCACCCGGACAATGTGGGCAGAGAACACCGGAGTATCACTTGGCTTGGTTTAGCCATCCGGACACGCACAGGTGACACAGACTTACAGCAGCGGACTGGATCCAGCTGGGCACCATGGAAACCCGCCGTCAAGTATAAGAAGTAACCGGGTCAGCGGTGCAGGAACACTTACAATAGTGGTCACAAACAAATCAAACACATTATAAATCAGCATTGGAATGTCCTTAAGAATGATGAATATTTGAATAATATCATCCCAAATAAACCTATCATAACTTTTAGAAAGGGAACCAGCTTTAAACAAAAACTAGCACCTTCTCTTATAAATGGGATGAAGCCCCCAAAACCCATCCAAATTGCAAACCTGACAGGGTTCTATACTTGTGGGCATTGCAAGGCGTGCAATTATACTAAAAAAACATATAAGACATTTACTTCCACCATAACAGGAAAATCATACACAATAAAAGATTTCATCAGTTGTAAAACCAAAAATGTAATCTATCTATTACAGTGCAATTGCCAGATTCAATATTTGGGTCAGACCTCAAGATTTGTTAAGACATGAATACTGGAACATCTTAATAAAATTGAAAAGGAGAAGGAAGATCATGGAGTTCCATTACACTATAATAACTGCTCACTATACGATAAAAAACATATATCATGGATTGGTATAGAAAAAGTTTCACTACATTGGAGAGGGGGTGAGATAGAAAGAGAATTAAATAAACGAGAACTATGGTGGATACACCCATTAAAAACATATGGACACTATGGCTTAAATAAAGATATCAGAGTGGCAGCGTTCATTTAATAATCAAATATAAAGACCTAATATAAAAGAACTACACAATAGCTATCATTATTATTATTTTTGTTTTCTTTATTTTATTTATTTTATCCAATTTTTATATTTTATTATTTTTATATTTCATTCTTTATTTTTTATTTTATTATATTCAACCATTTACAGTTAAGAGAATACTCAATTAGAAGGTAATACTAATTAATTTATTTGATGTAAACTCAATTTAATATATGATACAAAAAACGGCATTTATCTAAGTATTTTACGTATTGTGTATTAACCTATGTTACATATAGATATACGAATATGGTTTATCTAAGTATTTCATGTATCATGTATCAACTTATGCTACATATAGATATACGAAAGATGTTTTAAACAAGCTAATAAGAATTTTCACTCTGAATTACGATATGATCCAATAATTTTATTGTTAGGATCACAATTGAAAAGTAGATATCATTGTTTTGCTTTGTTCTGTTTGATATTTTTATCTGAAGAAATTTCATTTTATTTCAAGAGTGTATTCCCAGAAATTTTGACAATTTTTAATATTGGTTTGTTTTTATAATTCTAATGATTCTGTTCTATAAAATGTATCATTGGTCTATATAACTAAGATAACATTGTCTTATATACAACTAATATATGACCTAAGGTGATCCGCACTTTCATTACATACCCCTTAGAGAAAATCAAAAAGACAAGAATTGGTTACAATTGGAACACGGTGAATGAAAGTTTGAAACATCGCTCAAAACAGGATTGGCCATCAAAGACACGTGACATAGGACTTTTTGATCGGACCTGGAAACAGATTCCCACACAAGCTACATAGAGCATTTGGAACAGCGCTCGTCATACGATTGGCCCGACTGTGACACGTGACGGCGCAACTTCTGTCGGACCTGAAAGGGAAAATATACAAGATTGGGACTCGAAAGGGAACTTTTCTGTTACTTTATTCTGATTGGCTAACGACTTTTTATTTTTAATATTGATTTATACCGATCCGATTTGTGAAATAACTGAGATTTTAAGCGAGATAGCTTCAGAAAAATACAGATTGCACGGTTCTCAAACACAATCGGATGGGGATAAATGAAAATGTTGTTTTTATTTGTGAGTCCTATTCCGGTGTTTTTCACTGGAACAGGAACATTGATTACCTGTATAAATACACCTGTAATACTCCATAGGTAGCACTTCCAAACTTTTTTACTGCTCTTGAAAAAGACGATTTCAGTCGTTGAAACGCGTAGAGCCAAAATAAGAGCTTTTATCAACATGTTTTAATAAATATTTGTTTGTCATAACAAGTATTTTTCTCTGCTGCCTTTTTGGAAGTATTTTTAAGCTACAAACCACATTTGAGGAACCGGATTCTGAATTATTCGGAGTGAGTATACTTCACTTTATATAACCTGTGAGATACAATCACTTTCAGTGTAATCTCCATTGTCTACAGATATCTGTTAAATCGTAAATATGGGCAAATCAGGCTACAAATATATGTGAAGAGGCTGAACTCTGAATTTTTCGGAGTAAGTATACTGCACATTATTTGGTGTTAACTTTTGCAAATCACAAGCCAAGTTTCTCTCTTCAGTGTAACGAAGAAAAAAGTGAATTGCGCTATATGAACTGACTCAGTATCCACAAGGACTATAACTGTATGTAGATCTTGACAGTGATGTGTGTATGATAAATATAAATAATATATATATAAAAAATTCTAAAAAATTCTAAAATCACATAAAAGTTAATTGCATAAAAATTGATAAAAATGTAAAAATTGATCAAAATGTAAATTCACAATAGCACCTTCGATATAACTACAAATGTATATAGATAAAGTAAAAATTATATATAGAGCAAAAAATATATAGAGAGAACAGCACCTTAATTTAACAAAATGATATAAATACTCATTGAAAAAACATAAAAATACAAGATATAAAATATAGATTCACTTGACCTTAGGTTAAGAAGGGTGTGTCAGAAAAACACCTGCGAGTCAAAAGTATATTGCACACTATTTGTATTCCACAGTACCTCTAATGGTTTCCCATGACCAATCTCTTTACTTTCTTTTGCAGAAAGTGAAACAACCAGTGCAATGAGATATGTCCCTTTAAAATGAGTGTAAACTTGAGTCCCGTTCTGTGCAGCTCCAATCAGACAGGGTAAATCCAAACCTCAGTCGTAGGGATAGTGATACATGTAAATAGAAAAAGAGAGAGAGCGCACAAAGGATTCAAGTGTAGATTTTTATTAGCAACATTAGCACACATAAATTAATGCACTTACTAGAAGTAAGATTAAAAAGGCAATCAGAGTTCAACTCTCTTTCCTCCGCTTATATAGCCGCTCCACACTGCTGCCTAGAAAGAGTCAGTGTCCCCGGATGTTGATGCAAGATACCGGCTTCTGTAGCAGGGCTTTCCGGATGCCCTTGCTCACTGCCTGTCTGTCAATGGGGTGGAGCGGATCAAATTGGAGTCTGAGCGTCGGACCTGTTTGCCGGTTCCTAACGCGTTTCCCCCAGTCAGCGGCTGGGCTTTTTCAAAGGATATGTAGCCCTGCTACAGAAGCCGGTATCTTGCATCAACATCCGGGGACACTGACTCTTTCTAGGCAGCAGTGTGGAGCGGCTATATAAGCGGAGGAAAGAGAGTTGAACTCTGATTGCCTTTTTAATCTTACTTCTAGTAAGTGCATTAATTTATGTGTGCTAATGTTGCTAATAAAAATCTACACTTGAATCCTTTGTGCGCTCTCTCTCTTTCTCTCTTCAGTGTGCCAAACAAAACAAAAGAATAAAAGACCAGCGCCTCTACATCCAAATTCCACTAATCTATAAACAGTCCTTTGGGAGAGACTGATAGAAGGCTGCGGTCACTCAAGAGGGGAGTATTTTGCTCTAATTATTCTAGTCATTCTGTACAGTTTGTTGTTTTAACATCTACCATATCTGTATAGCATCTGAAATTCTTGAGCATGAATAAGGGGCTGTGACCCCGAAACGTTGCTTTTATCAATAAATATTGCCTTTTAAATCCATTGGAGTGCTGGAGTCCGTCTTGTGTTTGCTGTATATTGGAGGGCTGTGACAGTGCCCTTGGTCTTCCGTGCACTCTACCCTCTGTGCTGTGCTCCTTTTGGGATTATACTTCCTCTAGTAAGGAGTGGGACATTGGGGACCCTCTGCTGGGTGGTGGTGTCTCCTGGAGGCGGGTTGGCTCAGTCGAGTTCTTTCTGCGGTCTCTAGCAAGGTTTTATGGACTATCTGTGGGTCAGTGTCCTTGGGGCCTTTTTCTTTTTTCTAAGCTTTATCGGCTTCGGATGAAGCAGGTTTTTTTGGGTAGGGTTTGTGTGCCTAGTGCCCTCAAAATGGGCCGCCTTTTGTACCCTCCCGTTTTGCATTCTATGTCCTCTATAGCTTGGGTATTGTTTTCCCAAAAGTAATGAATGCAGCTGTGGACTCTTTCCATTTATGAGGAAAAACATAAACTATGCTTACCTGATCATTTTCTTTTCTTCAGATGGGAAGAGTCCATAGCTCCGCGCCCGTGTTTTCTATGTGGCGTCTTATTTTTATTCTTCTGGAACCTTTTCACCCTGATATGTCTTCTACTGTTCCTTGTTCCTCGGCAGAATGACTGGAGATGAGGGAAGTGGGAGGGGTATTTAATCCTTTGGCTGGGGTGTCTTTGCCTCCTCCTGGTGGCCAGGTTCTGAATTTAAAAAAGTAATGAATGCAGCTGTGGACTCTTTCCATCTGAATAACAGAAAATTATCAGGTAAGCATAATTTGTTTTTATAGGGTCATAATGAAGTTAACTTCAGATTTAGTTATGCAATTTGCCTATCTGTTGAAGTTGAAATTTATTCCAGAAATAAAAGGCTTTCAGATATATAAAGAGCCTATAGTGGGAATGGTACTAGACTTATAAGTCATGGGAAGCTTAGAGATTGTATACACTGCACAACATGTGACATTGATTTGAGGGACAGTTTAACCAGTCAACCTGACAGAAAAAAAAGTGTCTTCGATAGTGATGCAAGACGACTATTATGGCATTCCTGCAGAAAAAGTTAAGTTCTGGACACATCTTAACGTTCTGTTAGTCGTGGTGCAGTCAAACCCAAATGAGAATATTCTGTAATTACCTTGCCACATTCCAATGCTTGGGAGTTCCTAAGCTACAGCCCTTTGAGACTGCAAATTTGCCCAACAGGCATTGGATAAAAGTTATATATCTGTGTAGGCACTTTATTCAATATTCTACATAATTCCTTTTGCTCAATTCGTTAAATGACAACCTCCTGGTATGATGTGCTGTTTTAGGTTTGCTACTATTTTACCTGCGGCTCCAATTTTGTGAGCGAGACGTCATATTTTACTTAACTGAACTATGAGTATATGTCTTTATGGATCCTAAAGACCTCTTCAGTAACCTATGCCCTCCACCTACTAAAGTTTCTTACTTGCCCTCTAAATGACTATGCTGTCTGTAACTGGACTATGGGCATTACATTTACTACATAAAGTAAGTATTACTGGTATAGTTAAGATTCCTCCACTGCCGATATGATGTTGCTGAAACCACATATTATTTATGCATCCATGTATTCTAATTTTGTGCTCTTAACCTTTTATACATAGTACTCCTTAGATTAAATTCAGACTTTAGGTCCATGCGTGGCCTATTTATCATAAGTAACATCTACTAATAACTAATATCTACCTTCTTATAATGGTGTATTTTTCCTTTTAACATCATTGGGTTGCTAAAGTGACCCCCTCTATAATGTAGAAGGGCTTACTATATTTTTTTCTGTAAGCAGTTTATATTTCTTTCATGTAATTAGCAAGAGTCCATGAGCTAGTGACGTATGGGATATACATTCCTACCAGGAGGGGCAAACGTTCCCATACCTCAAAATGCCTATAAATACACCCCTCACCACACCCACAATTCAGTTTTACAAACTTTGCCTCCCATGGAGGTGGTGAAGTAAGTTTGTGCTAGATTCTATGTTGATATGCGCTTCGCAGCAGGTGGAAGCCCGGTTTTCCTCTCAGAGTGCAGTGAATGTCAGAGGGATGTGAAGAGAGTATTGCCTATTTGAATACAATGGTCTTCCTCTGGGGGATCTATTTCATAGGTTCTCTGTTATCGGTCGTAGAGATTTCTTCTCCTACCTCCCTTTTCAGATCGACGATATACTCTTATATACCATTACCTCTACTGATTCTCGTTTCAGTACTGGTTTGGCTATCTACTATATGTAGATGAGTGTCTTAGGGTAAGTAAGTCTTATTTTATTTATGACACTCTAAGCTATGGTTGGGCACTTTATATGTAAAGTTCTAAATATATGTGTTAAACTTATATTTGCCATGATTCAGGATAATCAGTATTCCTTCATTCAGACTGTCAGTTTCATTATTTTGGGATAATGCATATGAATTGATATTTTTTTCTTACCTTAAAATTTTCAATTGACTTTTTTCCCTGCGGGCTGTTAGGCTCGCGGGGGCAGAAAATGCTTCAATTTATTGCGTCATTCTTGGCGCAAACTTTTTTGCCGCAAAATTTTGTCATTTCCGGCGCCATAGTTGACGCCGGAAGTTTGTTCGTGGTTGCATCATTTTTTGCCGCATGTGTGTTACAGACGTTTTTTGCGCCAAAAAAATGTGGGCGTCGTACTTGGCGCCAAAAAATGTGGGCGTCATACTTGTTTCCATTTTTTTCACATTATTTAAATCTTACTTTTTCGTTGCTTCTGGTTGCTAGAGGCTTGTTTATTTCTCATTCCTGAAACTGTCATTTAAGGAATTTGATCATTTTGCTTTATATGTTGTTTTTTCTATTACATATTGCAAGATGTCACAACCTGACCCTGGATCAGAATCTACTTCTGGAAAGACGCTGCCTGATGTTGATTCTACCAAAGCTAAGTGCATTTGTTGTAAACTTTTGGTAACTGTTCCTCCGGCTGTAGTTTGTGTTAGTTGTCATGATAAACTTTCTAACGCAGATAATGTCTCCATTAGTAATAATCCTTTACCTGTTATTTTTCCTTCAACATCTAATGTTCAGGATGACCCTGTTAATGTAAAAGAATTTGTTTCTAATTCTATTAGGAAGGCTCTGTCTGTTGTTCCTCCTTCCAGTAAACGTAAAAGGTCTTTTAAAACTTCTCATATTTCAGATGAATTTTTAAGTGACCGCCATCATTCTGACTTATCTGTTTCTGATGAGGATCTATCTGGTTCAGAAGATTCTGCCTCAGATATTGACACTGATAAATCTTCATATTTATTTAAGATGACGTTTATTCGTTCTTTACTTAAAGAAGTGTTGATTGCATTAGATATGGAGGAGTCTAGTCCTCTTGATACTAAATCTACTAAGCGTTTAAATTCGGTTTTTAAACCTCATGTAGTTATTCCAGAAGTTTTTCCAGTTCCTGATGCTATTTCAGAAGTAATTTCTAGGGAATGAAATAGTCTGGGTACTTCATTTACTCCTTCTCCAAGGTTTAAGAAATTGTACCCTGTGCCATCTGATAGATTAGAGTTTTGGGACAAAATCCCTAAAGTTGATGGGGCTATCTCTACTCTTGCTAAACGTACTACTATTCCTACGGCGGATAGTACTTCCTTTAAGGATCCTTTAGATAGGAAGCTTGAATCCTTTCTAAGGAGAGCTTATTTATGTTCAGGTAATCTTCTTAGACCTGTTATTTCTTTGGCTGATGTTGCTGCAGCTTCCACTTTCTGGTTGGAGGCTTTAGCGCAACAAGTGTCAGACCATAATGCTTATAGCATTGTTAAACTTCTTCAACATGCTAATAACTTTATTTGTGATGCCATTTTTGATATAATTAGAATTGATGTCAGGTATATGTCTTTAGCTATTTTAGCTATAAGAGCTTTAGGGCTTAAACCTTGGAATGCAGATATGACTTCTAAGTCAACATTGCTTTCTCTTTCTTTCCAAGGTAATAAATTATTTGGTTCACAGTTGGATTCTATAATTTCAACTGTTACTGGGGGGAAAGGAACCTTTTTGCCTCAGGACAAAAAATCTAAAGGTAAATATAGGGCTGCTAATAATTTTTGTTCCTTTCGTCAGAATAAGGAACAGAAGCCTGATCCTTCCCCTAAAGGAACGGTTTCCGTTTGGAAACCTTCTCCAGTCTGGAATAAATCCAAGCCTTTTAGAAAGTCAAAACCAGCTCCCAAATCCGCATGAAGGTGTGGCCCTCATTCCAGCACAGCTGGTAGGGGGCAGGTTACGATTTTTCAAAGATATTTGGATCTATTCGATTCACAGTCTTTGGATTCAGAACATTGTTTCACAAGGGTACAGAATAGGTTTCAAGGTAAGGCCGCCTGTGAGAAGATTTTTTCTCTCACGCATTCCAGTAAACCCAGTGAAGGCTCAGGCGTTTCTGAAATGTTTCAGAACTAGAGTTGGCTGGGGTAATTGTGCCGGTTCCAGTTCTGGAACGGGGTCTGGGGTTTTACTCAAATCTATTCATTGTACCAAAGAAGGAGAATTCCTTCAGACCAGTTCTGGATCTAAAAATATTGAATCGTTATGTAAGGATACCAACATTCAAAATGGTGACACTAAGGACTATTCTGCCTTTTGTTCAGCAAGGGCATTATATGTCTACAATAGACTTACAGGATGCATATCTTCATATTCCAATTCATCCAGATCACTATCAGTTCCTGAGATTCTCTTTTCTAGACAAGCATTACCAGATTGTTGCTCTTCTGTTTGGCCTAGCAACAGCTCCAAGGATCTTTTCAAAGGTTCTCGATGCCCTTCTCTCTGTAATCAGAGAACAGGGTATTGCGGTATTTCCTTATTTGGACGATATCTTGGTACTTGCTCAGTCTTTACATTCTGCAGAATCTCATACGAATCAACTTGTGTTGTTTCTTCAAAGACATGGTTGGAGGATCAATTTACCAAAGAGTTCCTTGATTCCTCAGACAAAGGTAACCTTTTTGGCTTTTCAAATAGATTCAGTGTCCATGACTTTGTCTCTAACAGAAAAGAGATGTCTGAAGGTGGTTTCAGCTTGTCGAAACCTTCAGTCTCAATCGTTCCCTTCGGTAGCTTTGTGTATGGAAATTCTAGGTCTCATGACTGCTGCATCAGATGCGATCCCTTTTGCTCGTTTTCACATGAGACCTCTCCAGCTTTGTATGCTGAACCAGTGGTGCAGGGATTATACAAATATATCACAATTAATATCCTTAAATCCCAATGTTCGATCTTCTCTGACTTGGTGGTTGAATCACCATCATCTAATTCAAGGGGCCTCTTTTGTTCGTCCAACCTGGACTGTGATCTCAACAGATGCGAGTCTTTCAGGTTGGGGAGCTGTATGGGGATCTCTGATAGCGCAGGGGGTTTGGGAATTTCAGGAGGCGAAATTACCAATCAACATTTTGGAACTCCGTGCGATTTTCAGAGCTCTTCAGTTCTGGCCTCTTCTGAAGAGAGAATCATTTATTTGTTTTCAGACAGACAATGACACAACGGTGGCGTATGTCAATCAAGGTGGGACTCGCAGTCCTCAGGCTATGAAAGAAGTATCTCGGATACTTGTATGGGCGGAATCCAGCTCCTGTCTAATTTCTGCGATTCACATCCCAGGTGTAGACAATTGGGAAGCGGATTATCTCAGTTGCCAGACGTTGCATCCGGGCGAATGGTCTCTTCACCCAGAGGTATTTCTTCAGATTGTTCAAATCTGGGGACTTCCAGAAATAGATCTTATGGCCTCTCATCTAAACAAGAAACTTCCCAGGTATCTGTCCAGATCCAGGGATCCTCAGGCGGAAGCAGTCGACGCGTTGTCGCTTCCTTGGAATTATCAACCTGCTTATATCTTTCCTCCTCTAGTTCTTCTTCCAAAAGTGATTTCCAAAATTCTAATGGAACGTTCGTTTATATTGCTGGTGGCTCCAGCATGGCCTCACAAGTTTTGGTATGTGGATCTCATTCGGATGGCAAGTTGCCAACCTTGGACACTTCTGTTAAGGTCAGACCTTCTATCTCAAGGCCCATTTTTCCATCAGGATCTCAAATTATTAAATTTGAAGGTATGGAGATTGAACGCTTGATTCTTAGTCATAGGGGTTTCTCTGACTCAGTGATTAATACTATGTTACAGGCTCGTAAATCTGTGTCTAGAAAGATTTATTACCGAGTCTGGAAGACTTACATTTCTTGGTGTTCTTCTCATAAATTCTCTTGGCATTCTTTTAGAATTCCTAGAATTTTACAGTTTCTTCAGGATGGTTTGGATAAGGGTTTGTCTGCAAGCTCTTTGAAAGGTCAAATCTCTGTTCTTTCTGTTCTTTTCCACAGAAAGATTGCTAATAATCCTGATATTCATTGTTTTGTACAGGCTTTGGTTCGTATCAAGCCTGTCATTAAGTCAATCTCTCCTCCTTGGAGTCTCAATTTGGTTCTGAGGGCTTTACATGCTCCTCCGTTTGAACCTATGCATTCTCTGGATATTAAATTACTTTCTTGGAAAGTGTTGTTCCTTTTGGCCATCTCTTCTGCTAGAAGAGTTTCAGAGTTATCTGCTCTTTCTTGTGAATCTCCTTTTCTGATTTTTCATCAGGATAAGGCGGTGCTGTGGACTTCATTTAAATTTTTTTCTAAGGTTGTGAATTCTAACAACATTAGTAGAGAAATTGTTGTCCCTTCATTGTGTCCTAATCCTAAGAATTGCCGGGAGAGATCTTTACATTCTTTGGATGTAGTAAGAGCTTTGAAATATTATGTTGAAGCTACTAAAGGTTTTAGAAAGACTTCTAGTCTATTTGTTATCTTTTCTGGTTCCAGGAAAGGTCAGAAGGCTTCTGCCATTTCTTTGGCATCTTGGTTAAAGTCTTTGATTCATCATGCTTATGTAGAGTCGGCTAAGTCCCCGCCTCAAAGGATTACGGCTCATTCTACTAGGTCAGTTTCTACTTCCTGGGCTTTTAGGAATGAAGCTTCTGTTGATCAAATTTGCAAAGCAGCAACTTGGTCTTCTTTGCATACTTTTACTAAATTCTACCATTTTGATGTTTTCTCTTCTTCAGAAGCAGTTTTTGGTAGAAAAGTACTTCAGGCAGCTGTTTCAGTTTGATTCTGCTGCTTATTATTTCATTTTTTTGATTTGGGTTGTGGATTATTTTTTCAGCTGAATTGGCTGTCTTTATTTTATCCCTCCCTCTCTAGTGACTCTTGCGTGGAAGTTCCACATCTTGGGTATCTGCTATCCCATACGTCACTAGCTCATGGACTCTTGCCAATTACATGAAAGAAAACATAATTTATGTAACAACTTACCTGATAAATTCATTTCTTTCATATTAGCAAGAGTCCATGAGGCCCACCCTTTTTGTGGTGGTTATGATTTTTTTGTATAACGCACAATTATTCCAATTCCTTATTTTTCATGCTTTCGCTTCTTTCTTTTACTTTTTTTTTTTTAAATTCTTTATTTCTTTCATGTAATTAGCAAGAGTCCATGAGCTAGTGACGTATGGGATATACATTCCTACCAGGAGGGGCAAAGTTTCCCAAACCTTAAAATGCCTATAAATACACCCCTCACCACACCCACAAATCAGTTTTACAAACTTTGCCTCCTATGGAGGTGGTGAAGTAAGTTTGTGCTAGATTCTACGTTGATATGCGCTCCGCAGCAGGTTGGAGCCCGGTTTTCCTCTCAGCGTGCAGTGAATGTCAGAGGGATGTGAGGAGAGTATTGCCTATTTGAATGCAATGATCTCCTTCTATGGGGTCTATTTCATAGGTTCTCTGTTATCGGTCGTAGAGATTCATCTCTTACCTCCCTTTTCAGATCGACGATATACTCATATATATACCATTACCTCTGCTGATTTTCGTTTCAGTACTGGTTTGGCTTTCTACAACATGTAGATGAGTGTCCTGGGGTAAGTAAGTCTTATTTTCTGTGACACTCTAAGCTATGGTTAGGCACTTTTTTATAAAGTTCTAAATATATGTATTCAAACATTTATTTGCCTTGACTCAGGATGTTCAACATTCCTTATTTTCAGACAGTCAGTTTCATACTTGGGATAATGCATTTGAATCAATCATTTTTTCTTACCTTAAAAAATTTGACTTTTTCCCTGTGGGCTGTTAGGCTCGCGGGGGCTGAAAATGCTTCATTTTATTGCGTCATTCTTGGCGCAGACTTTTTTGGCGCAAATTTTTTTTTTCTGTTTCCGGTGTCATACGTGTCGCCGGAAGTTGCGTCATTTTTTGACGTTTTTTTTGCGTCAAAAGTGTCGGCGTTCCGGATGTGGCGTCATTTTTGGCGCCAAAAGCATTTAGGCGCCAAATAATGTGGGCGTCTTATTTGGCGCTAAAAAATATGGGCGTCATTTTTGTCTCCACATTATTTAAGTCTCATTATTTATTGCTTCTGGTTGCTAGAAGCTTGTTCACTGGCATTTTTTTTCCCATTCCGGAAACTGTCATTTAAGGAATTTGATCAATTTTGCTTTATATGTTGTTTTTTCTATTACATATTGCAAGATGTTCCACGTTGCAACTGAGTCAGAAGATACTTCAGGAAAATCGCTGCCCGGTGCTGGAGCTACCAAGCTAAGTGTATCTGCTATAAACTTTTGGTATCTGTTTCTCCAGCTGTTGTTTGTATTGCATGTCATGACAAACTTATTAATGCAGATAAAATTTCCTTTAGTAATGTTACATTACCTGTTGCTGTTCTGTCAACATCTAATTTTCAGAGTGTTCCTGATAACATAAGAGATTTTATTTTTTAAATCCATTAAGAAGGCTATGTCTGTTATTTCTCCTTCTAGTATACATAAAAGTCTTTTAAAACTTCTCTTTTTTCAGATGAATTTTTAAATGAACATCATCATTCTGATACTGATAATGGTTCTTCTGGTTCAGAGGTTTCTGTCTCAGAGGTTGATGCTGATAAATCTTTGTATTTGTTCAAGATGGAATTTATTCGTTCTTTACTTAAAGAAGTATTAATTGCATTAGAAATAGAGGATTCTGGTCCTCTTGATACTAAATCTAAACGTTTAAATAAGGTTTTTAAATCTCCTGTAGTTATTCCAGAAGTGTTTTCTCTCCCTGATGCTATTTCTGAAGTAATTTCCAGGGAATGGAATAATTTGGGTAATTCATTTACTCCTTCTAAAACGTTTAAGCAATTATATCTTGTGCCATCTGACAGATTACAGTTTTTTGGGACAAAATCCCTAAGGTTAATGGGGCTGTCTCTACTCCTGCTAAACGTACTACTATTCCTACGGCAGATAGTACTTCATTTAAGGATCCTTTAGATAGGAAAATTGAATCCTTTCTAAGAAAAGCTTACTTATGTTCAGGTAATCTTCTTAGACCTGCTATATTTTTAGCGGATGTTGCTGCAGCTTCAACTTTTTGGTTAGAAGCTTTAGCGCAACAAGTAACAGATCATAATTTTATAGCATTATTATTATTCTATAACATGCTAATAATTTTATTTGTGATACCATCTTTTGATATCATTAGAGTTGATATCAGGTATATGTCTCTAGCTATTTTAGCTAGAAAAGCTTTATGGCTTAAAACTTGGAATGCTGATATGTCTTCTAAGTCAGATTTGCTTTCCCTTTCTTTCCAGGGTAATAAATTATTCGGTTCTCAGTTGGATTCTATTATCTCAACTGTTACTGGAGGGAAGGGAACTTTTTTACCAAAGGATAAAAAATCTAAGGTAAATTTAGGTCTAAATAATCGTTTTCGTTCCTTTCCTCACAACAAGGAACAAAAGCCTGATCCTTCATCCTCAGGAGCGGTATCAGTTTGGAAACCATTTCCAGTTTGGAATATATCCAAGCCTTATAGAAACCTAAAGCCAGCTCCTAAGTACCCATGAAGGTGCGGCCCTCATTCCAGCTCAGCTGGTATGGGGCAGATTACGTTTTCTTCAAGAAATTTGGATCAATTCCGTTCACAATCTCTGGTTTCAGAACATTGTTTCAGAAAGGTACAGAATTGGCTTCAAGTTAAGGCCTCCTGCAAAGAGATTTTTTTCTTTCCCGTGTCCCAGTAAACACAGCAAAGGCTCAGCATTTCTGAAATGTGTTTCAGATCTAGAGTTGGCTGGAGTAATTATGCCAGTTCCAGTTCTGGAACAGGGGCTGGGGTTTTATTCTATCTCTTCATTGTACCAAAGAAGGTCAATTCCTTCAGACCAGTTCCGGATCTATCAATATTGAATCGTTATGTAAGGATACCAACATTCAAGATGGTAACTGTAGGACTATCCTGCCTTTTGTTTAGCAAGGGCATTATATGTCTACAATAGATTTACAGGATGCATATCTGCATATTCCGATTCATCCAGATCACTTTTAGTTTCTGAGATTCTCTTTTTAGACAAGCATTACCAGTTTTGTGGCTCTACCGTTTGGCCTAGCATCAGCTCCAAGAATTTTTTCAAAGGTTCTCAGTGCCCTTCTGTCTGTAATCAGAAAACAGGGTTTTGGTATTTCCTTATTTGGACGATATCTTGGTACTTGCTCAGTCTTCACATTTTCGCAGAATCTCATACGAATCGACTTGTGTTGTTTCTTCAAGATCATGGTTGGAGGATCAATTTACCAAAAAGTTCATTGATTCCTCAGACAAGGGTAACCTTTTTAGGTTTCCAGATAAATTCAGTGTCTATGACTCTGTCCTTGTCAGACAAGAGAAGTTTAACATTGATATCAGCTTGTCAAAACCTTCAGTCACAATCATTCCCTTTGGTAGCCTTATGCATGGAAATTTTAGGTCTTAGGACTGCCGCATCGGATGCGATCTCCTTTGCTCGTTTTCACATGCGACCTCTTCAGCCTCTGTATGCTGAACCAATGGTGCAGGGATTACACAAAGATATCTCAATTAATATCTTTAAACCGATTATACGACACTCTCTGACGTGGTGGACAGATCACCATCGTTTAGTTCAGGGGGCTTCTTTGTTCTTCCGACCTGGACTATAATCTCAACAGATGCAAGTCTTACAGGTTGGGGAGCTGTGTGGGGGTCTCTGACGGCACAAGGGGTTTGGGAATCTCAGGAGGTGAGATTACCGATCAATATTTGGAACTCCGTGCAATTTTCAGAGCTCTTCAGTCTTGGCCTCTTCTGAAGAGAGAGTTGTTCATTTGTTTTCAGATAGACAATGTCACAACTGTGGCATACATCAATCATCAAGGAGGGACTCACAGTCCTCTGGCTATGAAAGAAGTATCTCGAATTTTGGTTTGGGCGGAATCCAGCTCCTGTCTAATCTCTGCGGTTCATATCCCAGGTATAGACAATTGGGAGGCGGATTATCTCAGTCGCCAAACGTTGCATCTGGGCGAATGGTCTCTTCACCCAGAGGTATTTCTTCAGATTGTTCAAATGTGGGAACTCCCAGAAATAGATCTGATGGCTTCTCATCTAAACAAGAAACTTCCCTGGTATCTGTCCAGATCCCGGGATCCTCGGGCGGAGGCAGTGGATGCATTATCACTTCCTTGGAAGTATCATCCTGCCTATATCTTTCCGCCTCTAGTTCTTCTTCCAAAAGTATTCTCCAAGATTCTACAGGAATGCTCGTTTGTCCTGCTGGTAGCTCCAGCATGGCCTCACAGGTTTTTGGTATGCGGATATTGTCCGGATGGCCTCTTGCCAGCTGTGGACTCTTCCATTAAGACCAGACTTTCTGTCGCAAGGTCCTTTCTTCCATCAGGATCTCAAATCCTTAAATTTTAAGGTATGGAGTTTGAAAGCTTGATTCTTGGTCAAAGAGGTTTCTCTGACTCTGTGATTAATACTATGTGACAGGCTCGTAAATCTGTATCTAGAGAGATATATTATAGAGTCTGGAAGACTTATATTTCTTAGTGTCTTTCTCATAATTTTTCTTGGCATTCTTTTTGAATACCGAGAATTTTACATTTTCTTCAGGATGGTTTAGATAACGGTTTGTCCGCAAGTTTCTTGAATGGACAAATCTCTGCTCTTTCTGTTCTTTTTCACAGAAAGTTTGCTAATCTTCCTGATATTCATTGTTTTGTACAAGCTTTGGTTCGTATAAAACCTGTCTTTCAATTTCTCCTCCTTGGAGTTTGAATTTGGTTCTGGGGGCTCTTCAAGCTCCTCCTTTTGAACCCATGTATTCTTTGGTCATTAAATTACTTTCTTGGAAAGTTTTGTTTCTTTTGGCCATCTCTTCTACCAGAAGAGTCTCTGAATTATCTGCTCTTTCTTGTGAGTCTCCTTTTCTGATTTTTCATCAGGATAAGGCGGTGCTGCAAACTTCTTTTGAATTTTTTAACTAAGGTTGTGAATTCTAACAACATTAGTAGAGAAATTGTGGTTCCTTCATTGTGTCCTAATCCTATGAATTCTAAGGAGA
Source organism: Bombina bombina (assembly GCF_027579735.1). Taxonomy (NCBI): domain Eukaryota; kingdom Metazoa; phylum Chordata; class Amphibia; order Anura; family Bombinatoridae; genus Bombina; species Bombina bombina. The sequence continues at coordinate 545,634,448 of NC_069501.1, read as the reverse complement.
AATCATTGCATTCTTGGATGCTGTTAGAGCTTTGTATTATTATGTTGAAGCTACTAAGTCTTTCCGAAAGACTTCTAGTCTATTTGTCATCTTTTCCGGTTCTAGAAAAGGCCAGAAAGCTTCTGCCATTTCTTTGGCATCTTGGTTGAAATCTTTATTTCATCATGCCTATGTCGAGTCGGGTAAAATTCCGCCTCGAAGGATTACAGCTCATTCTACTAGGTCAGTTTCTACTTCCTGGGCGTTTAGGAATGAAGCTTCGGTTGATCAGATTTGCAAAGCAGCAACTTGGTCCTCTTTGCATACTTTTACTAAATTCTACCATTTTGATGTGTTTTCTTCTTCTGAAGCAGTTTTTGGTAGAAAAGTACTTCAGGCAGTGGTTTCAGTTTGAATCTTCTGTTTATGTTTTTCATTAAACTTTATTTTGGGTGTGGATTATTTTCAGCAGGAATTGGCTGTCTTTATTTTATCCCTCCCTCTCTAGTGACTCTTGCGTGGAAAGATCCACATCTTGGGTAGTCATTATCCCATACGTCACTAGCTCATGGACTCTTGCTAATTACATGAAAGAAAACATAATTTATGTAAGAACTTACCTGATAAATTCATTTCTTTCATATTAGCAAGAGTCCATGAGGCCCGCCCTTTTTTGTGGTGGTTATGATTTTTTTGTATAAAGCACAATTATTCCAATTCCTTATTTTATATGCTTTCGCACTTTTTTCTTATCACCCCACTTCTTGGCTATTCGTTAAACTGAATTGTGGGTGTGGTGAGGGGTGTATTTATAGGCATTTTAAGGTTTGGGAAACTTTGCCCCTCTTGGTAGGAATGTATATCCCATACGTCACTAGCTCATGGACTCTTGCTAATATGAAAGAAATGAATTTATCAGGTAAGTTCTTACATAAATTATGTTTTATTTCGTGAAAAGGACATGACACAGGCACTGTCTCCTAAGGTGAACAAGGATTCAGTGAGATACATTTACATATGCATTATTATGTACATCACATTAAATTGTGGTAGAAAAAGACAACAAAATAAGAAAGATAAGGAAAGAAGAAACATTCAATCAGATATATCTGTACATGTCCCCCCACATTTTCTATTATTACTTTTGGCCAATTAGCCAGCTCCTCCCCCCGGGGTGTCAGATTCTCCTCCCAACAACTTTTCCTACAGAATTACAAAGAGTCACTGGATCATTCAAAATCTACTCTCCACTCGCCTCTAATCTGGGCCTCTAGAATGTATGCTGAGTTGCGTATAGGTGATAATATCTTCACTTGCTGTGGGGTTTCTAGAGTCTGAATATACACTCCCCATTTCTTCATGAATCGGGCAGTACGTGTGGCTGTCACCCAAGGTGTCTACTTGCTCATACAAGAGTTGTGTAAGTATTTCATTTTTCAGTTGCGTTAGTGTTGGTGCCTCACTATCCCTCCATTTTTGAAAGATAATTTTGCTGGCTAATAGTATGACATTGTGTACAAATGCTGTTGTGTTTCTATCTAAACTTTGACAGTCTAGTAGTGTGATCATTTGAGCTGTGAGTGCATCAATTGGGATGTTTAAGGTCTTTAACCAGTGGTGCGCCATACCCCAGAACTTGGTCAACTTGGGGCAGGACCAAATCATGTGCATTAAATCTGCCTGGGTCTGCATGCATCTGGGACAGTTTTGGAGTAATGTAAGCCAATTCTAGCATTCTAGTATGTGTCTCTCTAAGATCCATTGATAATGTGGCTTTTCTTACTTTTTGAATGCTCTCCTGAACCTGCTCTCCAGTTATTTGTGCCCCCAGTATTTCAGTCCATTTTGCGCTTATATATGCTGTCGTGTTTTTGCTATCTGGTGCCTGCAACACTTTGTAGGTAGAGGACATAGACGTTATCCCCTGTGTGTGTAAGTGGCAAATTTGTGCTATACCCTTAGCTTCCTCAGGGACCCCTGACATAATGTTTTACCTGAAGGTATGCAAAGTGATGTGTGCGAGGGAGAGTATAGGTCTCCTGTAGATGTGCAAAAGTATGAATTGTTTTCCCATCTCTGTCAAGAACTTTAGATATCCTATCCAGTCCTAAGGCCTTCCACTCTCTAAATACCTTTGTAGTCATACCCGGCAGGAAGTCAGGATTACCCTGTAGTGGAATGTACTTAATGAGTTTGTGTTGGCATTGTAATTTTTTATAGAGCTTTTCCCATGCTTTGAGAGATTGCTGTAAGAGTGGATAGCCAGTCAGCATTTTGTCCGCTTTGTCAACAGTGAAGAATGGCAGCGCAGCTAGTGTCCAAGGTTCGACGGCCTGCTGCTCTAGTTCAGCTATTACAAAATGAGATTGTCCTGTGATCCAATCAATTACATATTTCGCCTGCGCCGCCCAACAGTACAACTCCACATTGGGGACTGTGAAGCCTCCCGAGTCTGCTGTGCTCATCGTTCTAGTTGAGTGGATTCTATGTTTTTTCCCCGCCCATGTGAAAGCAAAAAAGAGGGTTCTCCAGAATTTCACATCCACCTTATAGAGCAGCATCGGTAACATCTGCATTATATACAGTAATTTGGGGAATAATACCATTTTGATGAGACTTATTCTGCCAGAGATAGACAGTGGCAGTTTGGCCCAGCCGGCAACGAGTTCCGTTGCATTACGCTTGAGAGGTGTGTAATTCATATTATACCAATCCGCAGGGTTTTTGGAAAGTCGTACCCCCAAGTATTTGAAACTGGTTTCCACTCGTTTAAAGTTATAAGGGAGGACGGGGATATCATTAGCATGTGAAAGCCATATCAGCTCCGTCTTATTGGTGTTGATCTTATATCCCGATATTTGTCCAAACTCTTTTATAATATTTAACAGTAAGGGGATATTAGCTCTAGGGTTCTGCACATATAACACCATGTCGTCGGCAAAGAGAGACAAGTGTTACACTACCTCTCCCACCTTGAGTCCCTCGGTTTCTTGGCGGATCTTGCTCGCCAGGGGCTCTAAAGCCAGGTCAAAAAGAAGAGGTGACAGCGGACACCCCTGTCTTGTGTCTCTACTTCAGGGAAATGGTTTTGAGGGAATTCCATTAATCAGTATAGCTGCCTGGGGGTCAGAGTATAGAGTATGCAAAGCTCGTGCAAAATTCCCAACTATTCCAAACCGCCCCAGAGTGTAGAACAGATGTCCCCATAGCACTTTATCGAAAGCTTTCTCCGCATCTACAAGGAGGGCGCAAGCCTCTTCTGATTGTGCCACTCGGGCTTTCCCAGCTTTTTCCCAGTAATGTGTCAATAGAAATTGCAATGTACGTACGTTTACCACCGACGACCTACCCTTTACAAACCCAGTCTGACTGGGATAGACTAGTTCTGGTAGTACCCCTGCCAATCTATCAGCTAGGATCTTTGTGAATAATTTGTAGTCCGAATTCATGAGCGAGATCGGACGATATGACCATTATAGAGCCTATTAAACCAATACTGGACTTTCTCCCATAATTGTTTTATTTTAGGGCAGTTCCATAACATATGAATAAGATCTGCTGTGCCATATAAGCACCGCGGGCAGTCAGCCTTCTTAAGAGGGTAAAATTTCACTAGCCTAGCGGGGGATAGATAGAATTTATTCATTAATTTAACATGAGATTCTTTCTAATTTACCGCAATAGGATACTTAGCTACCAATTTGCAACTACCTGCAATCATCTCTTGATCAATTGTAGGGATAGAGTTAATCCATGAGTTAACCAGTTTGTCGCTCAGCAGAGTACCCTGTTTAGTGAGCATTATATCATAGATTAATGAAATTGAAGTGTCTCCAACTATAAATTTTTGGATAAAGATTTTGACCTCGGACCACTCAGACCTAATTGAAGAATACCAGCTTTGGGAGCTAATATAATGACTGACCTGGAAATAATGGTAGCATTTAACCCCTGTTGCTGTGAATCTGTTAAGGATGGTAGTGAGATATTTTCCCAAAACCTATCTCTCTTTGGAATCTGTCTCTCGCGAGGCATATAAGTGTGAGTAGTAACGGCTGAATGCGTCCTGTATACGTGGTGTATCTGTGTGCACAGTCCCTTCACTCTTAATAGCCGAGATGGTGTTGTACCCTCTTGTCAACTTCGTTAATCTAGCTAGCATGCGGCCAGTCTTGTTACCATGATGATAAAAATCTAGCTTGTGTTTTTGTCAGGTCTCTAGCTGCGCTTTGTGTGACACAGGTATCTCTGAGCGTTTAAACCAATACTGGACTTTCTGCCATAATTGTTTTATTTTAGGGCAGTTCCATAACATATGAATAAGATCTGTGGTGCCATATAAGCACCGCGGGCAGTCAGCCTTCTTAAGAGGGTAAAATTTCACTAGCCTAGCGGGGGATAGATAGAATTTATTCATTAATTTAACATGAGATTCTTTCCAATTTACCGCAATAGGATACTTAGCTATCAATTTGCAACTACCTGCAATCATCTCTTGATCAATTGTAGGGATAGAGTTAATCCATGAGTTAACCAGTTTGTCGCTCAGCAGAGTACCCTGTTTAGTGAGCATTATATCATAGATTAATGAAATTGAAGTGTCTCCAACTATAATTTTTTGGATAAAGATTTTGACCTCGGACCACTCAGACCTAATTAAAGAATACCAGCTTTGGGAGCTAATATAATGACGGACCTGGAAATAAGCAAACCGATTCCCTATACCTAATGAATATTTTGATAGAATAGTTTCCCATGGAAGAATCTGGCATTGATCATCCAATAGCTGAACAATATCCTTGAGACCTCTGTCCTGCCATTCTAAAAATACTTGTTGGTCTATTCCTGGCAAGAAACGCGGGTTAGCTCTTATAGGTAAAAAATCAGAGAAAAAAGGATTCAATGCCAATATAGCACAAAACTTCTGCCATGCGCATATCGGGTTTTTAAAAGATTGTAATAAAAAGACTTCTCGCGGTAGTTCTTTTAGTGGGCAATGTAAAAGAGCCTTCAAAGACCAAGGGTGAATCAATCTAGATTCAGACTCAAATGAGGTAACCCTATTCGTTTGTGCTATCCAGTCTATAGCTATTTTAAGCAAGGTTGCAATATTATAGTATCTGATGTTAGGGAAAGCTAACCCCGCATTATCAAATTTTTGAGACAGTTTTTCCAATGATATATACGTGGTTTTTTAGCTTTCCAAATAAACTTGGAAAACCAAGAATTCAGTCTATTTAGATCTTTATTTGTAAGAATTAAAGGGAGATTTTGTATAGGATAAAGAATCCGTGGAAAAATTATTGTTTTGATCAAATTAACAGATGCAGGGATAGATAAAGGGAAAGCCTTCCATAACTCAAGATCTTCTTTGATCTTCTGAAGAAGCGGATCAATATTGGCGGAGTACCAGTGTTTGGGATTTTTGTGGATCTCCAATCCCAGATATTTTATGGCAGAAACTGTACGAAACATTAAATTAGTTTGTCGATTAGCTTCCTTGCCTAGCCACATAAATTCGCTTTTATCCAAATTGGACTTATATCCCGCGAAGGAGCTAAACTCCTCCAATATATTTATGACCTTAGGAATTATATCTCTGGTATTCTGCAGACATATTAGAATATCATCCGCGTAAAGTAAGATTTTTAAATTTGGGTCTAGATCTGATATTCCCGGGAGGCTTTCTCTCAATCTGGTTGCCAGCGGCTCAAGAGCAATATTGAACAAGAGGGGTGAAAGAGGACAACCCTGCCTCGTCCCTCTTTCTAATATTATCTTAGGGCAGAGCGTCCGATTAACCAACAGAAAAGATTCTGGTTTCCAGTGGATTTTCTGGATGAAATATAGGAAATTATCTGCAAAGCCAAATTTCTCTAAGGTTTTAAATAAATGAGTCCACGCTATACTGTCAAAAGCCTTGACTGCGTCCAAGGTAAGAACTGCATTATCATTTAACATTTTTCTATCTTTGAACTGATCGCTATTCCAGCTAAAATCAACCAACGTGGTTAATCTCCTAATATTTTTAGTAGAATTTCGTGCGGGCATAAATCCGACCTGATCGGGATGTATAAGTTTGTCCAAACACCCTGTAAGTCTACCAGCAACAATAGACATTAAAATTTTATAATCCGCGTTAAGGACGGAAATTGGCCTGTATGAGGCTGGATCTTCTGGGTTCTTCCCTTTTTTCAGAATTAATGATATATTTGCCGCTGCGAACCGACCTGAAATTGGTTGATTAGAAATATAGTAACAGTTAAACAGTTTCTCTAAGACTGGGGTTATTTCCACCGCTAGACATCTATAGAACTCCGCAGGAAACCCATCGGGGCCTGCGGCTTTATTCAGTTTAGATACACTAATAGCTTTTAATATTTCTTCAGAAGTAATCGGAGCATTCAGAGACTCTAATTCTTCTTGCTGTAACTGAGGAAGGATAACCTTGTCCCAAAAATTTGCTTGGTTAATGGAGTTGCTTTCCTGTTTAGAATATAATCGTTTATAATACTTAAAAAAAACTTTGCATATCTCTTCTGTGTTGGTGTATCTTTTATCGCCTTCCCTAATACAAGAAATCAAATTCTTCTTTTTCCTTATTTTAACTAGTCTAGCTAAATTTTTAGCGGAGCTACAGTGGAAGCTTCTGAAATATAGATTGATTTTGGTCTCGTCTTCTAGATGTTTTTGAGCTACAGATATATCCCTTTCCTTTCTTAGCACTATATAGTTATCCCATCTCCATGATATTTTTTATACGCATTTTTGACCTGGTTAGTAAGTTGTAAGTCTCGTGCACGTTGTTTCTTGTTTTTAATATCTAGAAATGACATAATTTCACCACGTAATAGCGCTTTTGAAGCCTCCCAAAAGATTTCAATCTTATGGAAATAAGAAATATTACGGGTACTATAATCCTTCCACGCCTGTTTTAACCAGTGACTATATCTAGGATTATTGTAAAGATAACATGGATAAAAAAATGTCCTAGACATTTTACATTTATTATTATCGTGGGATTTCAGAGTTAAAGATATAATTGAGTGGTCCGAGGTCATGATCTTACCAATTCCAGCCTCTAGTTTACAAATTGAAAGTGGTTCGGAAATTAGAAATAAATCTATCCTGGCGAATGTCCTGTGTGCTTTAGATTCACATGTGAAACCCAATGAATCCGGGTTAAGGCTTCGCCAGATATCGGTAAGATGTAATTTATGGCAAAATTTGATAAAATATTTAGAGCTTCTCCTATTCTCTGGAAGATTCTTCTTTGAGAATCTATCAATTTCTGGATACATAGCCAAGTTAAAGTCTCCGCCTATTATAAGGTTCTCCTTTATGAAAGGAAACAGTTTAACTTTAACAATCTCCCAAAAGTCACAACAGAATTTATTTGGGGCGTAAACATTACATAGAACATATTTAGTTTTATTAATGATAATTTGGATTAAAATAAACCTTGCAGCTGTATCTGTCTCCACCTGAATAACCTTGTACTCCAAAGCTTTGTTGATCAAAATTGCTACTCCACATTTTCTCCTGCTTGAAGAGGAGGCAATTACCTCTCCCACCCATTGTATCTTAAGTTTAGCGACTTCCTGCTCTGTGAGATGAGTCTCTTGAATAAAAGCAATATCTGGTTTTTGTTTAGCCAATGATTTGATAATCAACTTACGTTTCATAGGAGAGACAATCCCCCCTACATTCCAAGATAAAAATTTAATATCCATTACCGATTCTTAACTACTCAGACAGATAGAGATTCCTCTTGCGGGCCCAGGGGAAAGAAAAAAGGAAAGAGAAAAAAAAAATAAAGAAGAAATCACACCTAATAATAATAAAAACAAAAAAAGCCTGATTCTTTTTCAAGGATATATTCCAAAAAAGGAAATAAAGGACTTTAATACCTAATAAGCTCTTCATTTGTAGGAGACCAGGTAAAAGTGGAATAACTGGATGATATGTTATTGTTCATTTATAAATTTTTTAACCTCTCCCATCTCTCGAAAAAAATTTCTGCCACCATCCTGTTCAACAATTATACTGGCAGGATATACCATCCACGCATTATAGCCTTTATTAATAAGTTGCGAGCAGAATGGTGCCATTATCTTTCTTTTTAGAGAGGTTTCTGCCGAATAATCTTGAAATAGTAAGATTCTATTATTTCCAAACATAAGTGGTTCAGTTCTTTTTTTAAATAGTCTAAGAAATTCAATCTTATCTTGGTAGTTCAAGATTCTGAAAATACACATTCTGTTTGAGCGAGATCCCTCAGACTGGGGTTTTTTAATGCCCGTTCTATGGGTTCTCTCTATAACAATGGGGAGCCTCTGCTGGGGAAAACCTAAAGCCTGAGGCAGAGTAAAAGATGTAAACTGATATAAATCTTGAAATTCTGGAGTCTCAGGAAGGCCAATGATTTGAATATTATTGCGTCTGGAACGATCTTCCAGGTCGTCCAGACGCGATTGTAAATTAGTAATTCTAGAGCTCTGTTTGGATATAATCTTGAACATTAGCTTGATCTTCTAGCTCAGACACTCTGTTCTCCATCTCTAACATTCTATTAGAAAATTGTTTGACCTCCACGGAGAGATTAGAAATTACTGATGAAATTGTGCCTAACTCTGCCTTTATTATTTCAAATTGTGGAGTGAATAAATCAGTTAAGTGAGAAATTAGCATCTGCGTGTCATTTATATTGGACAGTGTCTCACTAGAGCTATTTAAACTGGGGTCGCCCTATCTGTTTTTTTTTTTTATCTTTGGCTTTAGCCGGCATTCTGGGCGAAGATGCTTTGGCTTGGGTTACAAATCTTTCCATAAAAGGAGAGAAGGGGGGGGGGGGGAACAAACAAACAAAAAACAGTGTAAGTGGAAAAGTGGAAATTATCTACTTCCTGATGTGAGGAGTGAAGATAGCGTGAAAAGACCAACACAAAAAAGAGAAAAAAAACAAAAACCCAGAAACCAAAGACTCCGAGTGCTTGTGTTACCACCTGGGGATAGTGGTATATATAAAAAAATGACTAACTACTGCTTCCGTTTACTTTAATTGCCAAAATTAGTGACGTGTATTGTGGTAAGTATAATATTTTCCAAAAAGGAGAATGGAAATTCTTGTGTATGTGTTTTTATATGTATATATACATATATATAAATGTGATTACAAATAAAGAGTGAGCTAAACCGCTCTAGTGATTAGTGATGTGGGAAAGGAGAAGAAGAAAAAATAAATAAAAATATTACAAAGGATATCCAATGCAGAAATTCGTCACTGATACGGTTTAGCTTGACAAAATCTTAAATACTTAGTTTTATGGTATATTTTTATAGCAAGCTATAAAAGAGATTTCAATGCTAATGACCAAACAGGTATTTAGCCAACCCTATTGGCTAATTGCAAGACCAAAAAGTTCACACACACCCAGAAAGAAAAAAAAAAAAAACAACACAAGAAAAGACAAAAACTAGCAATTTTGAAGATATTCTGAGGACTTAAATGTGAAAAATAAACATATTATAGCCCTACAACTCCTGGAAAATAGACAACAAATTGTTAGTTAAGGTAGTACTTCACTTTATGTCTAACATCTATGCCTTATCTAGTTCATTTACATTACCTGTGTATGCACTTTCTTTATGAAAAGACGTTTTAAGGCTAAAAACTTGATTTTAACAAAAGGTCTTCCCTTCTCTGTTCTATTTTCTCCTAATCCCTTGGTAGCTAATAAATAGCTCTATTATAATGCACAGCCAAACAATTATTTTTTTTTTTATAAACCAAGAATAATTTGCAGAAACACAAAAAGAGTCTTTTTGAAGAATTGATTTCTCAGCAAGTCCTTCTACAATAACGTTTTTTTACATTTCCAAGTGGTTAGAATTGCCTTAATATTTTAACAAAGAGGCACTATAAACCCACAGATCTAATAGAGTGATCTTTATGTGAATGTAAGAGCACTTGAGGCCCAGCTGGTCTGCCTTAGCTTGGCAATCGTCCTGGTAGCCTCTTGACAGCCAACATCCAGAAATATCCAAGTGGCCTCACTTTAAACTTAAATGGAAATGCAGGATAATAAGGAAACAACAACAACAGTACCTTGGCTTCACCGGTAACTTCAAGGATGGCAGTGGTAGAAAATCTGACAAGAGACTGGCTAGCCGTTTTCCAAATCCTTCCAAGGTTACCATAGGGAAAACAGTTCCCCCTATCTTGTCAGTAGCAGAGATTGGGGGAATAAAGAAACACAAGGTCCTGTTTAAGCGAGTATGGCACTTCGGAATCTGTTTCAAAGCAGCGACACAACGATCTCTTATCCAATCGGTAATTGTGGATGCACTGCAGGACACTGAACAGGATAGATGCACTGAAGTTTCTTGCTCGCTTGCTTCTCTCTTAGCCCCTTCATTCAGGGTTATGTCTGCTGGAATCTGGATACTCGCTCTCTTACACACACAAACAGGCTCCTGTGATGCTCCGCAAGTCTGCACGGATCTGTGCTTGCTCCGTCCGTTCTGCAGAGCGTAGCGTCCCAACCTTTACACACCTCTGCTTTCTATTGGGTGGAAAAGGAGGCTCGACCTTGGCGCTGATGCTAGACTGGCGAGCGCACTTCAGCTGATGTGAACCTGATTGTCAAATGCCGGGTGCTGTGTTACTGTGTAACCCGGGAGATCTCTTCCAGTACGAATTGCCCTAGGAGGCACATCTACCCCGTAGCGGGCACATTCCTTCCCCTTGGCTCAGTTTCACACACTGCAGCACCGCCACACGCCTGCAGCACTTCGTCGGTTACCTGCTACTGCCACCTGGGTCTCCACCTCATACAGGGTAAGTAACAGGACCTGGTATAGATAGTAAAAAGTCCTTAGCAGAGTAGTAGAGTTGCGGCTCTGACCAAGAGCCGAAAATAATGTCACTGGAGGGTTTCCTGCCGGGGCCCGTTTGAATCTGCCCTGCTCCCTAGGGTGTTTGTCCGCACCAACAGCGGGAGAGTGGCCACTGGAGAAAGATGTATATAGCTGTCTGTGAACCGTGCTCGGGACACCACGCCGAGATCAGCGTGCTACACTAAACAGCTCCTCCCACCGGAAATCCTTCACGCTCCTTGGATTCTCGGGTTGAGGTATCTATCTGCAGGTGTTTGTGGGGTCAGGTTATAATCTCCTTCCAGTATTATTGGAACGTCAGCCATCTGTAAGAGGCAAGTTCTAAGAGCGCTCCAGAATTCTTTTTTTTGCATGTGGGGTCCATATACTCCCCCTATCAGTAATGGTGATCCATTTAGTACAAGTTTGAGCAGTACATATCTTCCCTGTGGGTCTATTATTCTCTGGGTGATTGTGTAGTTTAAGTTCTTGCGGAATAAGACTGCCACCCCCCTTGCCCTACTGCGTTCATAGTTGGTGTAGATGACTTCCCCCACCCATCCCTGTTTTAATTTCAAGTGTTCGCTTGGCTTCAAATGGGTCTGCTTTTCTAGAATTTAAATATTTTAGTATGGCTTTTCTCTTCATGGGCGATGTTATCCCTCCCACATTCCATGATATGACATGTGTCCCCATCTTCAATGTAGGGTGTATGCGTTCTTACCTCTAGATTCCTTATGCTATAGTGTATATGATTCTCTAAGAGTGGCTGAGAAGCTGTTTCCCTGATGCTTGCAATGTTGTTACTTACAGTTCTGACACCCCAGGGTTTCCTCCCCTTCAAAGAATGTAGGAGGGTAGATAGATGTGCTTGATCGGAGGATACCTGCTATGTAGTAAGACAGAGGTCAATAAATTAGTAGCGCACAGTGATGAACCAGTTTAGAATTATCTAGACAAACAAAATCTTACCAACAGTGGAATAATCTAACAAAATAATCTGTAACCTGTAACACATTCAACAGATCTCCCCCCCCTCTCCCCCCCACCTCACCCCCCCAAATGTAAAAGGATATATCTAATTGCATCACAAATATGTGAGACACCGCATAGAGCATTTGTCCTCAGTTTCATAAAGTTCTCTTCAAAGCTGTGAAGTTAAAGAGAGAATAAAAACAAACAACACACACAACAAAAAACAGTACAACAGCAGAAAGGTGCATTACAATAGGAGGCAGTTCAGTACGTGATCCACAGGGTGCCAGAATTCGATTGATATGGCTTGCTTGCCAATGTCCCCTGCTGTATTGACTAAAACCTAGTATCTCTTCCCATTATGGACTCTGGTGATTTAGAAAAAGGAAAGAAAAAGGACTTTGAATGAGGCATAAGATAACACCTGGTAAGCCATATGCCCCTACGCCTCTACTTCTTCAACATATTCAGCTTCCCTCTGTTCTACTCTGCAAGGGTTCCTGGACTTCATGATAACTTGCAGTTGTGTAGTGTTTTCAAAAAACTTTGGGCCATGGGCGGTCTGCAATTTGAGTCGAGCTGGATAGAGCAAGGCCACCGACTCCCCCCTCTCCAACAACTCCCTGCAATAAGGAGAGAATTCTCTTCTTTTCTTGGCTACTTCTGCCGAATAATCCTGGAAAAGGTGGAGTCTAGCGTCCTCATATTTCAATTCTGGTATCTGTCTGTATGCTTTAAGGATCAGGTTTTTATCTTTAAAGTTAAGATATTTTATCATCACTTGTCTTGGTGACGACCTCTGCTCATTATTGTGCACCATTGCTCCAATGTGCCCTTTCCACAATACAAGGGGTGTGGTTGTTTGAAATGCCAAGTAGTTTGGGTAAGATGTTTTCTGCAAAGTCCACCAGTGAGGCATTTGGCACAGCTTCTGGGAGGCCCACCACCCTGACATTATTACGGCGGGACCTGTTTTCTAAATCGTCTAATTTTTCGTGTAACAATTTGTTCTGCCTTTGTAGTCGTGTGATACTTATCGCAGATTCCCTTTGCTGTGTCTCTGTATCTGTCACCTTTTGTTCCACAGTTGCTAATCTTGTTTAAAAGACCTTAAAGTCTGAGGAGAGGGCATCTAGGCCTGTTTGTAACTGCTCAATCTTTGGCAAGAACAGCGCAGATAATTGAGAGACTATTGGGTGAATGTCCTGCGGTTCAGGGTCTGGCAATGTGTCGTCTGGATTTAATGGCGGATGTACCTCTGCCTGACTTTTCTGTCTCCTGTCCTGCTGGCGTTGTTGCTTGGACATCTTGCCAGTTTTTTTTATTGTATGGAGTATAATATCTTTGCATGCAGGCACTGAGATTATATACTACCCACTCCACTAGTTCAGCAGAAAGTCTCTGTCTCACCCACTCCTATGTTACGCAGACAGGTTAAACTGAGATGATGTTTTGGGGGGGTATAGAGGCAGGGGGTCACAGGGGGGGAGGCTTCAGGACTCTACTCCATCATGATATAATGCAGGTCCATACAGAAGTCTATTAAAGAAATCAGTCTATGGGTCTGTGTTTTCAGAATCGATTACCTTCCTATTCCCCAACTTTCAAATAATAATAAGCAGTCTTTAATGAGGGTAGGTCTCAGTTGTTATCTGGTAGTTGGTCCCCTTGTAACTTCAAAAGTGCCCCTCCGCTTCTCCACAGCCCTGTGCTCCGACCTGCTAGGTCTCTGTGGCGTCCCTATAGTTATGTGTGTTCAGGTGTGGGCCACGTGGCGCAGTCACAGTTACTTTCCTGCGTCTTTTAACCCCCTATATTGGTTGCTGCTCAGGGCGGCTGGCTCTCTGTAGGGAGAATATTAAATCTCAAGTGTAGGGCAAAATTCTGTAGTGCAAATGTCCCTTTATGGAAGTTTGTAATGGGCGCTACTCAGTGCAAAGATAACTGCGCAGATAGACTTAAAATGGCCGCCGCGGTATGCACCGCTACTGACCTGAGCAGACTTAGGCTTGTGTTATTGCTTCCCACAGATATGATCCTCACCTGGCAATATGCAGCCAGCCGCCAACAGTTTTTGAGGTATTTATGTCTCCGGTTTAAGCTCCGCTCGTTGCCGCGGCTGTAAATCTGCTGCGCTTGTCCCGATGTTCCATCCTCCTCGTATTTTGACTTTTCAGCAGGGGAGCAGGTATTGTCGCTCCTTGTCACACTATGTCCGGACAGGTTAAGGTGCCCCCCTGTCAAGGAAAGTGACTTGTTTGGGCTTAAAATTATCGATTTTTATTTTGATCATTTAGGTACACGCTCAGAGCTCTGTAAGCTGCGTCTTCCTCTTGCGCCCACCCACCGGAAGTCCGCTTTCGCTCCTTTCTTATTACCCTACTTCTTATCTATTCGTTAAACTGAATTGTGGGTGTGGTGAGGGGTGTATTTATAGGCATTTTGAGGTTTGGGAAACTTTGCCCCTCCTGGTAGGAATGTATATCCCATACGTCACTAGCTCATGGATTCTTGCTAATATGAAAGAAATGAAATAATCAGGTAAGTTCTTACATAAATTATGTTTTTGATTCCTGCAAGTTAAATGTGGTGGAGATATGACTTAATGATTTGTAGTTGAATATACTTGCTAAAATATTATTTGTATCTTTTAAGTTCAATTGTCTTCACTATATGCATGCTAATTTTGGGATTTCCTTCTTTTTCTTCAGTTTGAACCACAAGGTACAAAAGTGGTCTCTATTTGGAGTAGAAGGAAACCACATATATTAAAAAAAATCTGAGTTTCTCCACATTGGTCAATTGTGACTTATACCTACTGTATATCCGTTTTTAAGTTTTTGTTTTTTACCACTGATGCCACAGAGATTTGCCTTCCTTAACAGGCATTATCAGTTTGTTGTGCTTCCATTTGGTCTGCCCACAGCACCCAGAATATTTACCAATGTACTAGGAGCCTTGTTGATATTTTGCTGTAGGCGCTCTCTCGCATCAACTGGCTGTGGCTCACACACATGATGTTCAAGTGCAATCATGGTTGGAGAATCAACCTACTAAAGAGTTAATAAATTCCTCAGACTGGTGTATCTTTCCTAGGGTTGATCATCGACAATGCACAAGTCCTGCAGGTTCAAACTGCAGCAGGCATGCTCTCATCTTGAATGCAATACCCCTCTTTCCATTGCTCAATGAATTGAGATTGTGGGCCTTATGGTAACTGCTTTTGATGCAGTTCTATATTTGTCAGGTTTCATATTTGACCTTTACAGTTGGCAATGCTTTGAGATTGGAACAAAGACCTGCTTCAGGGGATCTTATTAAGTCAGAAGACCAGATGGTCCTTTACATTGTGGCAGACTCACCAACACCTTGTTCAGGGGACCTCCTTCCTTTAGCCAGTGTGGACAGTGATCACAAGAGGCATCAACCTAAAGGATTTGGGAGCAGTCTGGGGGTCCCAGTGTGTGCTCCTCAGGAGGCAAGGTAACTATCAAACATCTTGGAACTACATGCAATCTTTAGGGCTCTTCAAAATGTTCACAATTTCAGTCTGGAATAATTCATTCAATCCCAGTCAGCCAATATAGCAGGTGTGGCTTTCATAAATCACCAAGGCATAACTCAGTTCCTTGGCGATGAATAAGTGCCCTGCATGTAAGATGGGCAAAATCTCACCTGGTTTCAGTGATTTACATATATCAATGAACATTTGGGGGTGGACATGCTCAGTTGCCAGCATCTTCACCCAGGGGAATATTTGACCACATAGTGAGACAGGGTCTTTCAGAGAGAAACCCCATGGCTTATCATTTTAATCACAAACGTACCTGCTATTGAGTAAGGTCTCAAGATCCTCATGCGGATTTAATAGATACACTAATGGTTTCCAGGTCGTTCAAACCCATTTATTTCCTCAGTGTGTGTTGCTATCCAGGGAGATAGCCAGAATCAAACAAGGACGACCATCAGCAATTTGGATTGCCTAGCATGGTCTTTCAAGAGTTTGTATGCAGATTGATTTAAATGTCTTCATGCCTGCCTTGTGTCTTCTCTCTTCAGGACCTTTCTTTTATCAGAATCTTGAAACTGAATGTTGATGGACTGGCAATTAAACGTCTGGAGCTATCTTAGAGAGGTTTATCTTATAAGGTTATCAATACCTTGATTCAAGGGAAAAAGCCTGTCACCAGTTGAATCTGTCATAAGGTGTCGAAGGCCTTTTCATCCTATTTCACAAGAAAGTTTACTTATATCCAGACCTTTCTTCAGTCCTTGATCAGAATCAGACCTGTGATTTGACCAGTGACTCCAAGTCTTAATCAGGTTTTGAGGGTTCTTCAACCATTTGAACCTATCCATGGTTTAGACCAGGGGTCAGCAACCTTGGCACCCCAGATGTTTTGAAACTACGTTTTCCATGATGCTCAGACAGCCTAAAGAGTGTCTCGGCATCATGGGAAATGTAGTTCCAAAACATCTGGGTTGCCATGTATGCTGAGCCCTGGTTTAGACCTTTATATTTTGTCCTGGAAGGTTCTTTCTCTCTCAGCTATTTCTTAGGCCAGAAGAGTATCTAAGCTTTTAGCCTTATTTTTCACCAGGACAAGACTGTGCAAACAGTTTCTTTATTCCTTTTTTCCCCCCAAGACATTATTTACAGATACTATCAACCAAGCAATTGTGGTTCCTTCTTTAAAAAGAAAAAATCTTTAAACCCTTGATGTAGTAAGGGTAACATTTTATGTTGAAGCCACAAAAGCTTTTAGACCTTTTTCTTTTGTCCATTTCTCTGGGTCTCACAAGGCTTAAAGAGTCAGATTACTGCCTCTTCCACTGGGGAAGTTGCCACTTCTTTAGTCTTAAAACTAGTCATAAAACTTCCATTGTCCAGATATGCAAGGAGATTACTTTGTGTTCATTACATACTGTCATACTTTGTCACTTTGATGTGTATGCCTCTTCAGAGGCTGCATTTGCAGTAAAATATTGCAGGCTCCAGTGCCTGGTCAGTATCATACCTGCATTAACTGTATTTATGGTGGTTTTGTAGTCTTCACTGCTTGGGTATAAGATCCCACATGTGATGATTTTGTGGACTCTCAACAACATTCATAATAGACATGTATTGGCAAACATGCTTCTAGTAAAAGTTATCACTGTTTTACTGTTAACATTTTTTCTGCATGTGAAGCATTGCTAGATATTCTCAGTGCACCAGCATTTTAAATACAGCAGCTGCACAGAGTACCAGTGGTACTTGTATCATGTTAGCAATTAAATTGAGTCATTACCAGATGATACAAGCTCCTTAGGCTGTTGGAGCAAATGCTGTGTTTAATATGCTGGTGCACAGTGCATACTTAAAGTGAAGGTCAATTTGGATGAATTAGTGCCCATTTTTTAATAATCTTATTAAAAACAAGGTCACTTTAATTCATCCTTTTCTTCAAAAACGTACCTTTTAATCCTGACAGCCGCTGCAGCGCTTCCTCCGCCCGTCGTAAGGCCTCTTCGCGGGTCCAAAATGACAAATCCCGCTTCCTCCAATCACGGCGTTGCATCAGGCCATGATTACCCCCAGGGGAAAAGCCGTGATTGGAGGAAGCTGGATTCGTCATTTCTGACGTAAGAAGAAGCTTCCAACGGCTGTCAGGATTAAAAGGTACGTTTTTGAAGAAAAGGAGTGAAATGTCAATTTTGATGAATTAAAGTGCCCTTGTTTTTAATAGGTTTATTAAAAACCGGGTACTAATTCATCCAAATTGACCTTCACTTTAAATACAGTTTCTTTTTAAAGACACGATGAGTCCATGGATTTCATCCTTACTTGTGGAATATTCTCCTCCTGGTCAGCAGGAGGAGGCAAAGAACACCACAGCAGAGCTGCTATATATAGCTCCTCCCTTCCCTCCCACTCTAGTCATTCTCTTTGCCTACGTTAGTGATAGGAAGAGGTAAAGTGAGGTGTTAGATTAGATTTTTCAATCAAGAGTTTATTATTTTTAAAGTAGTGCCAGAGTGTGCTGCTTTGTTCTAGGGTGTAGCCGTAGTTCATGTCAGTCTCTACAGTAGAGCTTTTGGTGGCTTTAAAGCAATGGGAACTTGTGGGACATAATTCTCACTGCACCTCCCATACATGTGTTGCTGCCCTGCTTGTCAAAGTCTGAGGGAAGAGAAAAACTCAGTACTTTTTATTTCCACAGACCAATGTGAGAAGAAAATGAGGACCTCGCAAGCCGGGTGGGCTGCCTTACTGCCGGGCAGCAATTTAAGGTAAGTGCTGATTTTTATTTCTGGGGACATGTTCACAGAAAGATTGGCACTTTTCTATATTGAGGGACACTGGATGGCATTATCCCTAGGTGGTAGGACATGTTATTGGGCAGTAATTGCAGGCACTGGAAGGATGTGGAGAAGAGGCTCTAATTTAATACTAGCTTCTAACAACGGCTTTATTTTACTCTAACAAGCCGTCTGGAGGGTTAGTTTATTCTCATGACCACAGAGAATGGTTCTTCAGCATGATCAATGTAATTTTTACTCCCCTGGACGTTATGTATTAATGCTATAACTGTCGAGAGGTTTGTTTGTTTATTGTTAGCATGGGCTTTAGTTCTCCCGGCGCCTCCAATTTTACATTTTAGCTGCAAGCAGTGCAAGGGAGTTTTAGCTTGTTACGCCCACGATGGGCGGAGCTATGTTGCACGGCATGTTTGCGCACCATTATTCCACTGCGGTGTTAGAAGCAGTTTGTTCTAAGTACATGGCAGGGAAGCAGGGTGTTTTTTATGTGGATGCTAGATGGATGTGTTTATCTGTAGTCCGGTTGCCTGTTTGTTTGATTCAGTGACAGGCAGAGTCCTTTGCATATTTAGCTGAGGTCTGGGATGTTTTGTTTTTCCCTGGGCAAACTTAAAAATGTGTGTTTAGCAAAGGGTGAATAGGGTTGATGTTCATAAAAATAACATTAGGACATTATTTGTTATTTAAAGAGACAGTTACTTTTATTTTGGTGTTTAATTTTATTAATTAAAATGTGAATAAGGTTGTCACATACACTTATGCCCTTCACCCTATGTATATCCAATATTAATGAATTAATTTAAAACATCAGTATATCCAATGTTAATTAATTAATTTAAAACATTAGGGCATTTCCTTCGTTATTTCAAAGGGTGAATAGGGTTGTTACATACTCTTTATGTCCTTCACACCCAGTATATCCAATGTTAATGGATTAATTTCTAATAACATTTGGACGTTTTCCTTTGTTATTTAAAGACACAGTACCTCTGGTTATGGTGTTCACTTTTATGGATTACCATGTGAATAAGGATGTTTTTACATTTATGCCCTTTATTCTATTGCAAAAAAAATTCTGCCTCATATGTGCGTACAGTTGCAATTCAGAGATAAGCCTTTTATTAGAGCCAACATTGTCTTGATTGTTGTAAGAAACATTCGGACAAAGGTGTTTTTTTTTTATACCCGATGCCTTCTCCTCAAGTGTCCTATATATAATAAAAATTAAAAAAAAAAAGAAGATAAAAGAACTAGCGTCCATTCTTTCAGTGCCCTGCGTTTTCCTCCATGACTCCCCTGGAGTTATTTTGCAAGACATTGTTTCCCGCTGGTGCGAAACTAGGCGAGTGCGTTGTTGGCTTTTCCCATGCTGCAGGGAGAGCGCAAAAGGAAAAATAAATCTTCAGTGAGCGAGGTTCCTGTCACGGTTGTTACTATCTCAAGGTCCCCTCTTAGACGTAAGGGAGAGGATACTTTGGTAGCATCTGAGGATAAGATCTCAGTTTCTGTCAGTATAATTCCTCCTGCTGATACTGAAGTTATATTTTGCAGGTCTAAGCTAGAACACCTCTGTCTGTTACTTAAGGAGGTTTTAGCTTCTCAGGACGACAATGATAGCATGGGGGCTATTAATATTAGGTCGTACCAAGATCAATGCTACGGAATGGGAGAGAAGGTACCATTTTTCTATTCTACATTTCCAAGGTTTAGAAGAGTTTTTTTACCCATAGCGGACTATTCATGGAGTTCCGTCAGTTGGGACCCTGGATGGATGGACAATTTCCACGCTAGATGGGAGTCCTACTATTTCCATAGGGGATAGTTGTTCCTTTAAGGTTTCTAGGGGTAACAGTTAGAGGGGTTGCTCAATATTGGCAACCTATTATTTGTCTACTGCCAATCTTTTTGAATACTCCAGATCCTGTTTGATCTCGGAAGTTGAGCAGGTCCAGGCTTGGTAAGTACCTGGAAGGGAGACCGCCTGGGAACACCAGGTGCCAGTGGGCTTATTATTGCCGCTGTTGCTTGTACAGCAGCATACTGGTTCATACTTTGGCTGGTCCCATTAGAACAGACATTCCAGGTAACATTAGGGGCCTTTCAGTCGGTCATTTTTCTTACAGATGCTTCCCTTCAAGTATTTAGCGGGAAGCTAAGATTTCAGACTTACCATAGTGATACACTTTTTGGTTAAACTTTCCTTTAATTCCTTTCAAGATTTCAAGGGAATTGTTCTATTTCTTCCTCTGAGCAGGAGGGAGGTTTTGACCTTCAAGATTATGAGGTAAGGTGGCCTTACTCTGGGTAGGAGACCTTTCCGACCTAAATGAGTGAGTTCTTGTTCCGATTCAGGAACGAAGTTTGGGATTTTATCCTAATCTCATAGTGGTTCCAGGGAACCTTCAGTACTATGTTAGATCTTTAGAATCTAATAACATTTTAGATGTCAAGATTTTCATCAAATTACTAAGGGTACCATCCTTCAAGGTGGAAACTATTTGTTCCAATTTTATTTTGATCCAAGAGGATCGTTTTATGAAGGTGGATTTTAAGCATGCATGCTTGCATTTTCACATTCTCAAACAAGCATCCAATTGTGGCTTTGTCTGTCGGCTTTGTCACAGCTCCCAGAATTTTCTAGTTGGAGTCTGTGCTCGGTTACAGGGCATTGCTGGGGCGCCCTTTCTAGGAGACAATCTAGTCCAGGCGCAATCTTTTTCAAGCAAGATTACATATGGGAATGTTGTTTTCCTTTCTGTGATATCAAGCAGCAAGGTAAATTTGGTAAGTAGTTACTTAGTCATGGACAAAGGTAACCTTCTGGGTAACCATATTAGATTTCCTATAAATGAATTTTTTTCCTGAAGGAAGTCAAGAAATTAAGGACCTTTTTGACTCTAGTCTTTTTCTTCTGTCTTCTCCTCGGCCATTAGTGGCTCTGTGCATGGAAGTATCGGGCTGATAGTAGCGGTATGGGATATCATCCTGTTTGCTCAGTTCCTTTTCAGACATCTGCAGATTATCATGCTCAGACTTTACAAAGGAGATTATTCAGATTTGTCTCTTCAAAGAGCAGGAGACAAAGGTTTTTCTTAAGGGTGGTTGTCTCTGGATCATTCTTTCCAGGGACCCTGCTTTCGCAGACCATCTTGGCTGTCTGTGGTAACAGACACAGCCTTATAGGATGAGGAACAGTCTATGGTCCCCTAAAGGCTCAGGGAATTTGGACTCGGTGTCCAGGTTTTCATATAATCATTCTGGATCTGAGAGTGCTCTTAATACTATTCTGGCCTGGCTCCAGTTAGTCTCGGTCCAGTTTATCTAGTTCCAGTGGTACACATGTCTTCAGTTCATCATGGAGGAACGAGGAGTTCCTTAGTGATAACAGAGGTTTCCAGATAATTCAGTGGGAAGAGGCCCATTCTTGCTTATCGTCGATCCACATCCCAGGGGTGGACTCTGGGAGGTGGTCTTCATGATCAGGCAACTTTTCAGCTTGATTCTCAAGGGAAGTCAGCTGGCATTGGATGCATGGCATTTCGGTAGAAAGCCAATTTTCCAAGGCATGGGTCAAGGTCCAGGGACATTCAGGTGGTACTGTTTGTCGTCCTGGCGGTAACTTGAACTTTCAGTCTAGCATTACTTATTTCCCCAGTTTGCGAAGACATCGGTGGTCCTCTTTGCACCGGTTTGGACTTGCAGGATTAGGTATGCAGATCTGGGGGACATATCATCTCTGCCACTGTGGAGACTTCTCTTGAGGAAGGACCTTCTATTAAGGGCCCTTCATCCAATCTAGTTTCTCTGAAGCTGATTGCTTGGAGATTGAACGCTTTATTTTTCCAAGCGGGGTTTTTCTGTCTCGGTCATAAAGACCTTGATTCAGGCACGTAAGCCTGTAACTAGAAAGATTTATTATAAGATATGGCGTAATTATCTTTATTGGTGTGAATCCAAGGACTACTCATGGAGTAGAGTTAGGATTCCCAGAATGTTGTCTTTTCTCCAAGAAGGATTGGAGAAGGGTTTATCGGCAAATTCCCTAAAGGGTCAGATCTCTGCCTTATCTATTTTGTTACACAAACGTTTGGCGGATGTCCCAGATGTTCAATCCTTTTGTCAGGCTTTGGTTAGACTCAGGCCTGTGTTTAAACCAATTACTCCTCCATGGAGTCTGAATTTAGTTCTCAAAGTTCTTCAAGGGGTTCTGTTTGAGCCTATGCATTCCTTAGATATTAAGTTGTTATCTTGGAAAGCTTTATTTCTTGTTGCTATTTCTTCAGCTCGAAGAGTGTCTGAGTTTTCGGCGTTGCAATGCAGTTCGCCTTACCTTATTTTCCATTCGGATAAGGTTGTTTTACGTACTAAACTGGGGTTTCTTCCTAAGGTTGTTTAAGACAGGAACATTAATCAGGAGATTGTTGTTCCTTCCTTGTGTCCTAATCCTCCTCCTTCAAAGGAAAGACTTCTACATAATTTGGACATAGTCCGTGCTTTGAAGTTTTTACTTATAAGCGACTAAAGACTTTCATCAGTCTTCTTCTCTGTAGTTTTTTTCTGGGAAATGTAGGGCTACCTCTTTCTTTTTGGTTGAGGAGTATCATCCGCTTTGCATATGAGACTGCTGGACAGCAGCCTCCTGAAAGAATTATGGCTCATTCCACTAGGGTGGTTGTTTCCTCATGGGCATTCAAAGATGAGGCTTCTGTGGAACAGATTTGCAAGGCTGCAACTTGGTCCTCCCTTCACACTTTTTCTAAATTTTAAAAATTCGATACTTTTGTCCTGGCTAAGGCTATTTTTGGGAGAAAGGTTCTTCAAGCAGTGGTGCCTTCCGTTTAGGTTACCTGTCTTGTCCCTCCCTTATCATCCGTGTACTCTAGCTTTGGAAATCCATGGACTCATTGTGTCTTTAAAAAGAAAATACAATTTATGCTTACCTGATAAAAAAATTTCTTTTTAGACACAATGAGTCCACGGCCCGCCCTGTTCTCTGAGACAGGTTATTATTTTTTGTAAACTTCAGACACCTCTGCACCTTGGCTTTTCCTTTCTCTTCCTAACTTCGGTCGAATGACTGGAGTGGGAGGGAAGGGAGGAGCTATATATAGCAGCTCTGCTGTGGTGCTCTTTGCCTCCTCCTGCTGACCAGGAGGTGAATATCCCACAAGTAAGGATGAAATCCGTCGACTCATCGTTTCTAAAAAGAAATAAATTTATCAGGTAAGCATAAATGTTCTTTTTAAAACAGCTATAGCTTTTATTAGAAGCATTTTTGCTAATGCCTTTTTTATTGAATAAAAGCATTTTTGTAATTATATAAATGTATCTATGTGCATTCCAATTTTGGCTGTAATGTTCCTTTAAAGCTCTAGTATGTAGGGTGTTTTGTGCTTCCTAGTGAACTGGAATGTAATCCCATATGTGAAGACCTTGGTGGACACCCACCATCATGAATTAAATTAATTTATCTGGTAAGCATAAATTACGTTTTGGTGCCTTAAATGTAACCCCTGGCTCCCCATTTGCCACCTTTGGTTGCAGTTACTGTCAGCAACACCTAAAATGTAACCCAGTGCAGCAGGATACTTTTCAGGTCATGTCACTGGGAACAATAAGCCTCAGAATGGTGTGTAGGCAAAAGGAGCAGTCTAGTTGCATGTTCATACAAACTGTTGTACTGGGGTAGTTTAATTTTACTCCATAGTTGCAGCCCAGGGCTTTAATAAACATTTCATTGTCAGAGAGATGAGTTGATGCTGCTCTGTTCCTAAATGTCTGAAAATCTGTGAGATCTTTCTGATCTAATTTTAACAAATGTATTTAATCTACCCTAATTGGAATTTATGGTAATCAGTTGTCTTTCTGCATGTCTGAAAGCGGTATATCTTTCCTGCCATCTGCTGGACAGAATGATTAACAAAGTATATACCTGTAATGACTTCTTACAAGACAATGTTTTAGCAATGAAAGTATACCCAGAGTACTGCAGAAATACTGATGTTTTAGTAATGAAAGTATGTTGAGTATTGCAAAAAAAATTATTTAAATTTTTTATTGCAAAATGTCTCTAATGTTTTTTTTTTATTTGTGTGTGTGTATATGTGTGTGTATATATATATATATATATATATATATATATATATATATATATATATATATATATATATATATATATATGTTTGTGTTGCTTAAAATTGCATTCTCTATCTGAATTATGAAAGAAAAAATTTGGGTTTAGTATCCCTTTAAGTACAAATTATGTCATAAATTCCCTCCTGATGGTACAAAATAAAACACAATTTTAGCATGATGAGTAGACAGAGGACATGTAGTGTTTAGAGTTCTTTATTGATTACACTTTGTAGTTCTTTTCTCTAGTAGATCTTGTCTATACGTTGCTTCTGCTCTGTCTTGCTTTTTTGATACATTGATTGCTGTATCCTCTTTGTTTTAATCTTTGTTGTAATTTGTCTGCTCTAATTTTGTACAGTTGGGCATCAGAGCAGTTCCTCTTTGTTCTTAGGAATTCTCCTATAGGTAAAGACCTGACTCTGTGTAGTGAATGGGCGCTTATCTGTGGAGTTTTGCGGGTATACCGCTTTGACGTCTAAGGCTACAGAGATAGTTTTCCGGTCTGTAGCAATCGTTAAGTATAACAGAGCACTCTGCTTTAAATACTTTATAAGCCAAAGGATCAGTCCAACATCAGAGGAAGAGGTTTGCATATGTTGGGGCACATTCTGTCGCCATAGCTATCCCTCTTGTCTGCAAGTAGAAATGCTGGTCAATGACAAAGTAATTATGGTTGAGTACAAATTCCAACAGATCAATTATAAACCAATTGTGTCGTTTATCTTCTCTTAAGGATGATAGGAGGAAACTTTTGACTGCTTCTATGTCCATTTCGTGGTCTATACTTGTGTATAGGGCTTCCACATCTGCAGTTAACAGAATTGTATCTTCATTCAATTTTACATTTTCCAAATTGTGTATGTTTCAGATCAGCTGCTTTATAGTACGCTAGCAAATTGGGTCCATGCTCCTTTTTGTTGCTCTTATTTTCTTTTCCTACCTTCTTTTTTTCTGGCTTGGCTATATGCCAGACTAGTTTCCAGTAAAGTGGGATGGCTTTTAAGGGCTCTTGGAATTGTGGGATCTTTTCCTCCTTTTAGTGGCCAGTAGTATAATTCCCAGGAGTAATGGAGCTGAGGAGGAAAATAATGTGACTGGATATGCCAGATGCACCCCCTCTTGCAAGTCCTGAGACAAGCGTCTGTATTCCCTGCTTAAAGTTCCTTTACAATGTGGAAAATTTGAGGTAAAATTGCTTCCTTTTTTTTTAATAAAAATGCTAATGTGATATTTTCTAGTGTGCTTTTTGCAGATCTGCAGCATCACATTTGGGCATCATGTCCCTTTAACCAATATAGAAACAAATTGATCTGCTTGGTTTAGTTGTTAAACATGGAGGAGACGTTAAGGCTGCATGCTATTTACTGAACTCCCTATACAGACACGCTGGAAGCCCACTGGAGAAGGAATCTGGAGAGGCAAAGCTACTATCGGAATAGCATGTGATGTCTATGATGCCAGAGGTCAATGTACAGCAATGCAGTACAATAGTAAAATTAGTATGCTGCCAAAATCAACAATCAAGTGGTTTCCAACCCTTCTGGGCTTGTGATGAGCTTGTGTACTTTTCATATTTTTGCAACACCTCTGGCTTGTGTATCACATATGTCAGACGTTATAAACTAATGGGAAAAAATAAAATACATATTGTGAACTAAGCATTATATACTGTTAACCTGGGATTTCAATGTTTATCATTTTTTTTTCATATATATATTTTTATTATTATTGAGGTTTAAACAATAATGAAAGAAAAAAGTAAGAAAATCAAGGTCAAAATGCATAAAAATCACATCACTTAGACATTGCATAGCTCAAATCTAACAGATCAATATCCAATACAAAAATAGCACCTTTTTTGTGAGCTTTTATGTTACAAATAAAAAAACACACACAAACAAATCATTTATACACTGTTACATTCAAGGTAGAAACAACAATGTCCAATTAAAATATATAGATATTTATGACCTATGATCAATGAGATTGAAACCTTAGTTTGATTAAACATATATCTAAGTGTTTCCCATATTGACAAACAATCTGGATTAATCTAAACTTAAAAAATGGGTATAGTAACCCAGAATACCCTTCAATAACGGATAGTAAAAGAAAGAAAAAAAAAAGGGGGAAACGGGGGGGGGGGGACAAGCAAAAACAAGGTGTCTACTCTCATCGTAGAAAAAGGATACTAAGTTTAGTTATTACTTTAGTGACCTAAGGAATAATAGTTGTTTTTGAATATCAGTTTCATATATCTCCATAAACGCTGCCCATTTCATATATTATCTCTCTATACCTTTTTCTGTAGATGTATAGGCATCAAATTGTTCTATTATTGCCTGTGTCTGGAGAAGATATATTAAATTATTGATAGTTGGTTCTCGTTTATTTTTCCAGTTTTAAGTATAAGGTATCTACCACCCAAAATAGTTATGTTAAGTGAATATTTACCTGCGGATTTGGCCTATCATGTAAGAAGTATGTGTGTCTTGTCAAATTTGATATTTGTTTTTAAGATCTTACGTAGCCAATATTGAACTTCTGAATTTTAGGACAGCTCCAAAACATATGAACCAGGTCGGCTTCTGAAGAGTGGCACCTAGGACGGTAGTTTTGAGTGTTAGGATACCAGCGATTAAGTTTAGCTGGTGTAAAATAAACCTGGTTAATAAGATTTACATGATATTACCGCCATGCTGCAGAGAGTGTGGCTTTATCCACTTTTTGTATACTATATTTCACCAGATCCTCACCAGATATATCTAGAGTTTGTTGCTATCTTCGATCCAAATTCTGTAAATTAGCTTCACCTAAGTTAGAAAGTATCAATTTATACCAGAAATTAATGGAACAAATACCATTTTTGAATAATAATCCCATTTGCAAGCCCGATTGTATCAAATTAAAATTCTTAGTGGACTCATAAAACCAATGCCGGATTTGCAAATAGGCATAGAAATCTGTATTAGGGAGATCATATCTGTTTTTTAAGATCTTCAAAGGTATATACTCGAGAGGTGCCCGGTTCATTAAGCTGGAATAAATGTGAAAGTCCCAAACTACTCCATCTATTAAATAGTTTACTATTGACACTGGGTGAAAATCGTGGGTTACCCGTTATTATTATTTATTTGTAGAGCGCCAACAGATTCCGCAGCGCTATTAACAAAGGCGGAGTACAAAAAAACAGTTATAGGGATCAAATGGGTAGAGGGTCCTGCCAAGAGTTGCACCGTTGTAGTCAGCTCTTGAGAAGGTGATCAACAAACAGCTGGACTCTTAAGTTTACATGCTAAGGGGGTTCAGGGGATAGCAATGGAGGAGAGGAACTGGTATAAAGAAAGGTTAGAGTAGGTTGTATGCATCCCTGAACAGTAGAGTCTTTAGGGAGCACTTGAAGCTTTTAAAGCTAGAAGAGAGTCTTGTGGAGCGAGGCAGAGAGTTCCACAAGATGGGAGCCAGTCTGGAGAAGTCCTGTAAATGGGAGTGTTATGAGGTGACAAGAGAGGAGGAGAGTAGGAAGTCGTGAGCAGAGCGAAGGGGACGGGAGGGAGAGTATCTGGAGACAAGGTCTGAGATATAGGGGGGAGCAGTGCAGTTGAGGGCTTTGTATGTCTAAGTGAGAATTTTGTGTTTGATCCTAGAGGCAAGAGGAAGCCAGTGAAGAGATTGGCAGAGAGGTGCAGCAGATGAAGAGCGACTTGTAAGGAAGATGAGTCTGGCAGAGGCATTCATTAAGGATTGTAAAGTAGCTAGGTGGTAGGTGGGGAGACCAGAGAGGACAGAGTTGCAGTAATCAAGGCGGGAGAGGATGAGCGAGTGGATTAAGATCTTAGTTGTGTCTTGTGTAAGGAAGTGTCTAATTTTAGAGATGTTTTTAAGGTGGAAGCAGCAGGCTTCAGCCAAAGACTGAATGTGAGGAGTGAAAGAAAGATCTGAGTCAAATGTGACCCCGAGACATCGGGCATGCGGGGTAGGGGTAATGATGGAGTTGTCGACAGTTATAGAGAGATTGGGGGTGGAGAGTTTTGAAGAAGGGGGGAAAATAAGGAGCTCAGTTTTGGAGAGATTTAGCTTGAGGTAGTGAGAGGACATCCAGTTGGAGATGTGAGAAAGACAGTTAGTGACACGGGTTAGCAAGGAAGGAGAATGGTCTGGTGCAGAGAAGTAGATTTGGGTGTCATCGGCATACAAATGATACTGTAAACCGTGGGACTTTATTAGGGAACCTAGTGATGACGTTTAGATTGAGAAGAGGACCGAGGACAGAGCCTTGCGGTACTCCGACAGAAAGTGGTGACGGGGCAGAGGAGGCCCCAGAGAAGGCTACAGTAAAGGTACGGTTTGACAGGTAGGAAGAGAGCCACGAGAGGGCTGTGTCACATATGCCGAAGGATTGGAGGGTTTGGAGCAAGAGAGGGTGGTCAACAGTGTCAAAGGCTGCGGACAGATCAAGGAGAATAAGCAGAGAGAAGTGGCCTTTTGATTTTGCTGTAAGTAGGTCGTTGGTAACCTTAACAATTGCTGTTTCTGTGGAGTGATGGGGACGAAATCCAGATTGCAATGGGTCAAGGAGGGAGTTTATTGTAAGGAAATGGGATAGGCGTGCATAAGCTAGTTTTTCGAGAAGCTTTGATGCAAGAGGGAGGAGGGAAATAGGGTGGTAGTTGGATGGGGAGGTAGGATCAAGGGAAGGTTTTTTGAGGATAGGTGGGACAAGTGCATGTTTCAGCGATGAGGGAAATATACCGGTGCTGAAGGAGAGGTTGAAAGTGTGTGTGAGTATAGGGATAAGGGTGGCAGAGAGGGAAGGGAGTAGCTGTGAGGGGATAGGGTCAAGGGGACAGGTAGTGAGGTGAGAGCGCAGTATAAGTGCCGAAACTTCTTCCTCAGTAACAGGGGAGAATGAGCTAAGTTTAAGGTTATGTGGGTTGTGGTTGATTGAGAGCATTTGAGGGGGTGAGAGAATGGAATTATGTTGAGAGCAGATTTCATTTCTGATGGAGTTGATTTTGTTGTTGAAGTGGTTGGCAAAGTCTTGAGCTGACAGAGAAGTTGTATTAGGAGGTGGGGGAGGCCGGAGAAGAGTATTGAAAGTGGAGAACAAACATTTTGGGTTTGAAGAAAGATTAGAGATAAGAGTAGAGAAGTAGTGTTGCTTATGGAAATTAAGGGCAGAGTAGTAGGAGTTCAAGATAAATTTGTAATGTTGAAAATCAGCTGAACTCCTAGATTTTCTCCAGTGCCGCTCAGCAGTACGGGAACATCTGCGTAGGTATTGTGTCAGAGGAGTATGGCAGGGCTGAGGATGAGTGTTTGATTTCCGAGCTATGATAAGAGGGGCGAGATTGTCAAGGACGGATGTAAGAGTGGAATTATAGTGGCAGATAGATTGGCCAGGGCATGAGAAAGATGAGAGGAGAGGTTTGA
This sequence comes from Bombina bombina, assembly GCF_027579735.1. Lineage (NCBI taxonomy): Eukaryota > Metazoa > Chordata > Amphibia > Anura > Bombinatoridae > Bombina > Bombina bombina. The sequence goes on along the minus strand of NC_069501.1, from coordinate 545,604,745 downwards.
GGGAATTAGAAAGCTGTTGTTGATCTAATGACGTAATGCTTCTGTGAAGTTTGGTGTGAGGAGCAGAAGGAGGGAGAGTTGTAGGGAGGGATGATATGTTGCAAGTAAGGAGATGGTGGTCAGAAAGAGGAAAGGGGGAGTTTGTGAAGTTTGAGAGGGTGCATCGATAGCTAAAGATCAGGTCAAGGGAGTGACCATCTTTGTGAGTGGGAGAATCAGTCCATTGTGACAAACCAAAAGAGGAAGTGAGTTGCAGAAGTTATTTTGCAGAGGAGGCAGTGGGATTGTCAAGAGGGATGTTGAAGCCACCAAGAATGAGGGAAGGGGTGTCTGAGGAGAGGAAAAAGGTAGCCATGCAGCCAATTGATCTAGAAATTGAGTTGAGGAGCCAGGAGGATGGTATATGACTGCGACACGTATAGAAAGAGGAGAGAATAAGCGAATCATGTGGGTTTCGAATGAGGAAAATGTGAGGGAAGAGATGGGATGTATTTGTTGAAAGGTGCAACGAGAGGAAAGTAAAATACCTACACCACCTCCTTGTTTATTACCAGACCTAGGAGTGTGGCTGAAGTGGAGACCCCCATGATAATACCCGTTATGGGTAAAAGATTTGACATATGAGGATCCGTATTTAATAGCGATCTTAGACGTTGCCATGCGATAATAATATAATATATAGTGTACATCCTTTAGATTCTAACCGATATATGTTGAATAGGACAGTGTAACAGAACAGTTAAAGAAAAAGGGAAGACTAGCTTTTTTTTCCACTTCTAAGTAAGCAATATAGTTACCGTCCGTAAGCCAACCCATTGCAATTTTCGCTAGACATACGCTATTGTATATAGATAGAGAGGGCAGGGATAGCCCCCCGAACTGTCTTAAATGCGTTTTTCAATGTTTATCCTTAGGAGTTTGATACAAATGTGATTTTAATGATATCCCTGTCCATAGATAAGTGTTACAATCAGTAGCTCAGGCATACCAACCATATTTTTGTTTCAATGAGGCCTGGGGACATATTTCCTAAATGTTAAGCAATCATGATATAGGCAATATTATACAATGTGTTAATAAAATCTACAGTGCCTTCATAAAAGCATAATGGAACGTGAGCGTAAAACTTAAACTTTCTTTTGAACTTTGTTTAATACTCGGCCCCTTTTTATAATTGCATACTGAGGTAGCCTCAGGAATCTACACGTGTCTTAAGCACTATGCGGCAACAGTGTGTGTGGCAACACTATACGAGCTTGAGAGAGCTTTAGTGTGCAGTAGCTTTAGCCACTCTATGGTAAAACTAAACCTCTGAAAAATTAAACAATGTTTAAAGGAACATGGAAGTAAGAACTGAACCTTCACGATTCAGACAGAGCATGCAATTACTCCAACATAAGAAAAACAGGAAATTTGCAGTATTTTAATTCAATATATAACAAATATATTTGTGAATAAGTTAAAACAGCATTAAAAAAATAAACTTCTGTGTTCCTTGTCCGAACATATTTATTGACTCACATATATGTGTGTGCTCACATGAAAATACTGTACACAATGTTATATACAATGATTTTCAAACCTGTCATCAAGCCACCCTAACAGATCAGATTTTCAGGATTACCTTGGCTGAGGGCAGGTAAAATAACCAGGTTTACTAATCAGCTGATTAGTTCAACTGTTCTCCAATTCAGATATCCTCAAAATCTGGCCTGTTATGGAGGCCTAATGACAGGTTTGAAAACCAGTGGTATATATCTTGGCAGGTGCTTATTGGACAACATATTTTTTTATATTTACATAGTTGGTGAGGTTGCTAGACTTAGTCACAAAACATAGGTTTATTAGACATGGTCGGTCATCTGTTTTGTTTTGTTTTCCTTTAAAGGTACACTTAAGTCAAAGTTAAACTTTCATGATTCAGATAGAGCACACAATTGTAAGTAACTTTACAATTTACTTAAATTAACAAAATGTGCACACTTTTTTATATTTTCACTTTTTTAGTCATGAGCTCCTACTGAGCATGTGCAAGAATTCACAGACTATACGTATATGCATTTGTGATTGGCCGATGGCTGTCACATGATACAGGGGGAGTGGAAATAGACATAACTTTCAAATTTGTCAGAAAATACCTACTACTTATTTGAAGTTCAGACTGTGCTATTGCATTGTCTTTTTATCATGCATTTGTTGATTATGCAAATCTACTGTATTTACTGGACCCAATGTATTTTAAATAGCTGCAAATTAAACAACTTTGTGTGTGCGCATAAACTGCAAGAACAGAGGGGTTTTTCCGGTGGAGGAGCTCTGACTAGCTGCGTTGAGAGCTGCAGCAAACTTAGAGCCGAGAAAGATCACCTACCCTAATTTGTATTAGCCCTTGGCCGTTCCCACATCGGCTGGTGTGGGCTACCACTCTGTGGAGAAGTTTTGCAGAGCGCAACGGAAACCCGAGAGAGCGGATACGCTCTTTGCCCCGACTGCTGAGCCGTGACCTGGGGACCGCCTAAAAGAAAAAAATCTGGGTTGTGGCTGTCGGACCACATACACCTACCTCCGGAGATTGAACGGCACAGTTCCTGAGGGTTAGAGGAGGAGACCGGAGCCCCCTGGCTGTGCGAAGTAGTCCGGTTCTGACGCTGTAGCTGGAGGAGACCGATCAGCGGGAGTGTTACTGGCGCGGAGGGATCCGGGAGCATCACTCCCTGCTGGCTGGTGTGTTTCCAGGGACTACGGCTGCGAGTCACAAGCTGACATCCAGGGAACTGCAGAGGTTATGTAACCTCAGAGAGCTGTGAGGCCTCTCACACCCAAAGGACGCTGAGGGACCACAGCACAGCCCAGGAGGACGGTAACTGTATCTGCTATACTTATTTACAAGACCTGGTACTAAAGGCGGAAAGCCCTGCAGTACGGGGGCAGGAAATGTTTTAACTTGTGGGTCTATAAACTTTATTGCAGAACTTTTCCTTGTTGTTTTTTTTTTATATTTTAATTTGCACCTGGATATCTTTCTCGCAAAAAGAGGCAAAATTCAAGCAATAAGTTGTCTTATCAAACTTCCAAAAGGAAAAGTGGACTGTCAGTGATTGCTTATATTTACTTTTTTTCCTGTGCCTTTCTCCTTATTGTTGTAAAGGTTGAGCTCTCTAAAAGAACACTCCCTTTGGAATAAGTATATATCAGCCTTGAGCTGAGGGCTATAAGACTCTCAAAAAACCAAAGCAAGACTTTTTTGTTATGCAACTTAGTAGCTCTCTAGTGTTAAGAGAGATGGTTTGTGAAAATGTTTTTGAAATCTATCACTGCTTTGTTGTAATCAGATTCCATTCTAATTCTGTATTGTGCAGGCTAGGCTTTAGTTAAGCAAAGGCGATAGAAAATATATTATTATCAGCCTGGTGTGTAGAATTACAAAGGCCTTCAATTATCAAAATTCAACAAGATTCTCTTGTTGAATAGCTTACAAGCTCTTGAGTCCTAAGAGAGTTGGCGCCTGAAAAGATGCTGCAAACTAGAAGAGTTTTGATGTAATAATATTTTATCTCAAAAGTATATATTTTTTATGCTAGGCCTTAGCTAAGCAAGGTGACAGAAAATATATTAGTACTGAATTATCCACGATAATGGTAGTTTTTAGGGGAGCATGTGAATAGAAATTAGCAGTTAAATACACTAAGATACCCCAATTAGCTTCATCACAACACAGGCATTTTGGTTTTTTTCTGGGTGTTTTGAAGCATATTACACTTAGGCCCTCCAATAGGCCCGTACACTTTTTTTTTTGCTTGTTTTTCAAGATTTATATCTCCCTGTACATTATACAGGGACCTAGTTTACGTTATCCACTTTTTAGAGTTAAAAATAATTAACTTTTCACATATGGCTTCACCTTATCACTCCCCCTCACTCTCCTCCAGATAAGGGAGGAAAGATTTTGAAAAAGTAAAGTAAAGAAGGAAAAAGAGAAAAAAAAATGAGAAAAAGGAGAAGGGGGGGGGGGAAAAGAAAGGGGAGGGAAAAAAAAAAGGTTGCACTTTTTGAACACACACTTTTATCATTAATTCACACACTAAGGTTTTTTTTGGGGGGGGGGTTGTATTACGTTAGTACACAGCACTTTGTTTTCTTTTTGGTGGTTTTAGATCACAATTTCGCACAATCGTATTTTTATTTCTATGTCACAGTGCTTAAATATATATGGAAAAGTACCTCACACAAGGTAATCAACACGGCACAAAAATGCCTGTTAAATCTAGAGAAAAAAAAAATAACAAAGGTGTTGACTCAAGCTTAGACTCCAGTGACATATTGTCAGGCCCTACAAACTGATGGATTTTACCTCTTTAACACTACCTCAGGCTTTAGGCTTCCCCCCTCACATGCTTCCCCTTTCTATAGAGCGGGCACATAGAGTAGGACCTAAGAAATATTTTGAGAATGGTATGTCCAGGAACAGGATATGTATTTTAAAGCTTTTAAAGTTTTAGGACAAAGTAGAAATGTTTAGATTATATAGGAAATTTGAATCCTTTTCTATCGGTGACAAAAAATTATTTTATTCCAAGACTTCTCGAACGAAACTGTACAGAAAAGAAAGTTAATGTCCCTGCTATGTACAAGGATGATAAATATGGGAATCAAAGCACGTTTGTTATATCCCACTAAGATTATTATTGACGATAATGGGAATAATCTGGTTTTCACAGATGCGTTAAAAGCAAAATAATTTATCGAGTCTAGAGGGGGATAGAAGATAGTTAGTGTCCAGGGAAATTATAAATTGTAAAATTGTATCTGTGGTCTGAATATGAAGATCCTAATGCTTGTTATTTTTGCGAGTTCCCATCTTTTGTTATTTTTTTTTTTATTTTTTTTCCTCTCTTGCTCTCTCGCCTCCGTCCCTCTACACGCGCCTCTTTTGTCCTTCCCACCTCCGACCCCCTTCTTGCTTCATTCGTTATATTGATAGGGGATAATGAAAGAGAGACTGAAAATTTTTATGTATCTAAACAGTCTTTACCTCACTTTCAGTGGGATATATATATCTTTATCTGTAAAGTTGCCCACGTTGTTTTGGTCTGGATGAACTCCAGAGATGAGTTCAAGATATAGGTATAGGGTTCCTCTGGGAACGATGTATGCTTTTAGGTCAGAACTTCTGTAAAAGAGCTAAGTATTAGTTTTAGTTATGGTGGACGTAATAGAAAGTATTAAGATTCAATCTTGGAATGTAGGGGGAATCACTAACCCAGTGAAGCGGAAACTTATAATCAAAACTTTAGGTCGCCAAAAACCCAGTATTGTTTTCTTACAAGAAACGTATTTAAAAGACCTAGAGATCCCGAAACTAAAAACTAGATGGATAGGGGAGGTAATAGCCACCCCTTGTAAAGGCAGGAAATTAGGGGTCGCTATTCTTTTTAGCAAAAATTTAACATACCAAATATTGCAGACAGAATTGGACCCGGAAGCCAGATATATTATCTTACAATTACAAATTGATAGTCTTAAATTTGTTTTATGTAATATATATGCTCCGAATGTTTTTTCGAAAACATTCTGGGAAAAATTAAAGACTAAACTATTCCCCTTTTTACTTGACAATTTGATTATAGAAGGTGATTTTAATCTCTCACTCTGTCCAGAACTAGATAGGTTTTCAAAAAAAAACTTAGCCACATATAATAAACAAGCTAAATATATGAAAAAGTTTTGTCATCAGCTAAAAATAGTAGATATATGGAGACTTCAAAATCCTGAACAGCGTATGTTCACTTGTGAATCCAAGACATTTAGGACATTTTCAAGAATCGATTTTATCCTTGTTTCAGAAACTTTGTCACTGCAAAAAATAGATGTTGAAATTGGAGACATAGTTATATCGGACCATGCAGTAGCCTCGGTTGCAATCCACCCCAAGATAAAACAGACTGGGTCAAATTATTCTTTTTTTCCCCCGCGTTATATGTATAAAAATAGCAGATTTAGGTCATGGCTCAAGCAGAAATGGAAGGATTATTGTACCCATAATATATTATACTTCCACAAAATTGAAATGTTTTGGGAAGCCTCGAAAGCCTATTATTTAAGAGGCGAAATAAAGGCTTTTATGTGTAAGAAGAAAAAGAAAGATAACATGAGAAAAATTCAATTAGCCAACCAAGTTAGGAATAAGTATAGGAAATTTTATTGGCGATCCAACACATCTGCATTGGGAAAGCTACTCGCGAGCCAGACAGGAAAGAGATATATTCCTTAAAAAGGAATCTCTTGAAGAAGAAGCAAAATTAAATCTGCGATTTAAAGGTTATTATGGATATTCAGCCAAGTATCTCGCCAAGTTAGTTAAGAGTTGGAATTTTTTTATTTTATTTTAGCTATTAGAGATAAAAATAAAAGATATACTGATCTTCCCGATATTAGTAATACTCTTCATTCTTACTATCAAAATCTTTATACTAATTCTAGCAATGATGTACAGAATCAAGAGAAATTCTGGACACAAATTGAACTCCCTACTGAAGATCTATTAGATAAACTTAATGCCCCGATATCAATAGAGGAGATAGATCAGGCAACAGAAAAAACTAAACTAAATAAGGCCGCGGGTCCAGATGGCCTTCCGGCAGAATACTACAAAATACTGATAGAGGAAATTAAACCTTCCCTGGTAAAATCTTTAATAACTATTTCTCGGATAGTAAGCCATTTTCAGAATATTTCTCAGCAGCCAATATCTCTTTAATCCTTAAGAAAGATAAAGATGGAGAGGATCCAACCTCTTATAGACCGATTTCGGTCCTCAATGTAGACTATAAATTATTAACAACTATCATTGCTTCCAGATGTATGCTATGTTTAGATAAGATTATCCATCCTGAACAATCAGGTTTTATGATCTCCAGAAATGTTTCGAAAAATATGCGGAAAATTACTACTCTCATAGACTACATCTGGAGTCTAAATAGAGATATTGGCAAATTATTTAAACATGATATTGCACTATTAACACTTGACGCCGTCAAGGCATTTGATTCGATCAAATGGGAATATCTTTTTCAAGCGCTGCAAAAATTTGGATTCAAAAATCAGTTCTTATATTTTGTACGTAATCTATATAATAGTCCAATTTCCTTCCTGCTGATTAACAATACATTATCACCCGGGATAAGATTAAAAAAAGGCACGCGTCAAGGCTGTCCCTTATCACCCCTTCTTTTTAATTTAGCCTTGGAACCTCTTGCGATTTGGCTGAGAGAAGTATTATAGGGAATCACGGTCGGTCAAGTAGTCTTTAAAACGCTATTGTATGCAGACAATATTTTTTTTATTTTTTTTTTATTTTTAAATTACCATCTTTATTGATTGTAAGTACGGAATAAAAAAAGGTTACAAACAACGGTACACTTACCGTAAAGGCGATACAATATAATAGGTGTACTTTCAGTAGGAAGGTAGTCCCAGATGGTGTTTTTAAGGCTAAATATGACACATTACAAACAAAAGTAAAGAAAAAGAAAAAAAAAAAAACAATGAACGGAAACAAAACAAGAACAAAACGTTACTGACCATTGATACCTTCGTAGCTGTTAGAGAGAATTGCATATGCTAAGTGAGATTAAGCTGGTGACCAAGTCTTATCCCCTCTATCTTGGTTCCATAATTGGGTGATAGGAAAAGGGTTTAGGCTCCCTACAATTATATCATTAGTTGAGGCCCCTATCAAGTTTATGGAGAAGCCTATGTGTTAGCTCCATCCAGTAAGGGGGGAGAAGGGTCCCTATCTCCATGCATCACACCCATGTCAAGGTCTTGTCGAGGCACAGTCAAATTGGGGTGGGGTCTAGTCCTTGTCAGTGATTCATCCCATAGGAATCTCATATTATGGAAGAATTCTAACCTGAGTCTTTTAAGATAGCCAAATTCCTCGAGGCTCAGCAACTCTTCAGTTTTGGCTAACCACATTTGTCCAGTCAGAAGAGTAGGTGATTTCCATCTCAATGCTATTAGGGCTTTGGCGCTATTAATTCCTATCTGCAGTAATTGTCTCCTAATCTTGCAGGGAACTTGAGGGGGTTTGTTTAGTAGTGCTATCTGAGGTGTGAGGCGGAGGTTAGTGATTAAGCTGTTTCTAAAATGTTCCTCAATGTAGAGCCAGAGTTGTTTAACAAAGTCGCATTCCCACCACATGTGAAGGTAACTTCCTCTATTCCCACAGCCCCTCCAGCATAAGTCACTAGAGTTTGGATATATAGAGCGTAGTCTTGTCGGGGTTAGGTACCAGCGTGTCAACACTCTGAAGTTTAATTCTAGGATCTTTGGTGAGGTTGAGGATTTTTTAGTATGAAGAAATATTGATCCCCAGTCCTCTGTGTTAAAGGTATCGCCCAGTTCCCTGTGCCAGTTAGTAGTGTATGAAGGGAGTTTCTCTCTCATATACGTCTGTAATATGCCGCGCATTTTAGAAAGCGTGTGGGGCATTGGAGTATTGGTTGAGCAAAGCTTCTCGAATGTAGTCAAGGGCCTCAAAAAGTCTGTCTTATATGGTGTAGTAAGGAGAAAATGTGTGAGCTGCCTATATTTTAGCCAAGGATGGTATGCGCCATGCGCCACCTCTTTTAATTCTTCTCTATCCTTAAGTTTACCTTCTCTTATAAACTCCGCTAAAGGGGTGGTGTATCCCCATTCAGCTCTCCTTTGGAAGTTCTTATCTAGTCCTCCTGTAAGTTCAGCATTGAGGGGAACGGGAAAGAGGGGGGATCTAGGCCCTGTGATGTCTCGTCTTTTATGCTTAATTGTGTCCCATGCCTCAAAAAAGTGTTTGTGTATAGGAAGTGTTATGCAACTTGGAGGTCTCAAGGACCTAGGAACCCAGCATAAAGCTCCCACTGAGGGAACCTTTAAGATCTGTGAGTCTAATGCTATCCATGCCTTGTGCTCTGAGGACGCGTGCCAATCATAAACTCTCTGGAGTACAATGGCTTCTAAATACACCTGAAGATTCGGTAGACCCAGCCCACCTGCCAGAGTAGTTCTGTACATTGTAGCTTTGTTAACTCGGGGTTTGCTAGAGCCCCAGATAAACCTGTTTATATGACTTTGGAGCCTCAGTGGGAACCAACCAGGCAACGCTATAGGGAGAGCTTGAAATATATATAGGATTCTTGGTAAGGTTGTCATTTTTATGCACTGTATTTTCCCCCACCAAGATAGGGGTTTTGTCGCCCAGGAGTTTAAGTCTTTTTGTGTTCGTGATAGGAGATCTTCAAAGTTTTTTTTAAAAAGGGTGGTGGGGTTGGGAGATAAATGAATACCTAGGTATTTTATAGAATCTGTTCTAAGCGTTAATGGGCAGATTTCTGCAAGTTTCATAAATTCTTCTCGCCGGAGGGAAATGTTCAATAACTCTGACTTGGTTGTGTTTACTACAAAATTAGAATGGGTTCCAAATCTGTGTAATTCATGCATAGTTGCTGATAGGGACTGTGTTGGGTCTGTGATAGTGAAAAGAACGTCATCCGCATATAAGGCGATCTTGAAATTATGGGGGCCGATTTCCACACCCTTTATAGAGTGATTATTGCGGACATGCGCTGCTAGTACTTCCATGGTAAGTACGAATAAGAGGGGGGACAACGGGCAGCCCTGTCTCGTCCCATTCCTGATTTGGAACGGGGGAGAGAGGACACCATTTGCCCGTACTCTCGCAGTGGGGTGTGCATACAAACTAAAGATTCTATTGAGCATCTGGGGTCCTAGTCCAATATCTAGTAGGGTTTCTCTAAGGAACTGCCAATCGAGCCTGTCAAAGGCCTTCTCGGCGTCTGTTGCCAAGAAGACTGTCGGGATATTATGACATTTGGTATAGGACATAAGGGTCAGGGCTCTTATTGTATTGTCCCTGGCCTCTCTGTGGGGGATAAATCCGACCTGGTCGGTGTGTATAACATCTTCAAGTAATTTGTTCAGTCTCTTTGCTAGAATCTTTCCCAAGATCTTGAGATCTACATTTAGCAGGGAGATAGGCCTGTAGCTTCTAGGGTCTGTGGGAGTTTTGCCAGATTTTAAGATAACTGAGATGTGGGCTTGCTGCATCTCTGTGGGGAGTGCGTGGCCGTCATCTATGGTGTGAAATAACTTTAAAAGGTGTGGGGCAAGGGAGGATCTGTACATTTTATAATAAGTACCGGTAAACCCATCGGGTCCTGGGCTTTTTTTGGAAGGTAATTTCGCAGTCACCGAGAGAATTTCTTGGAGGGAAATGGGTGTTTCAAAGTCATCTCGTAGCTGTGTTTGTATTTTAGGGAGATTGGCCTCTGTGATGTAGGCTTGAAGAGCGGTCAGCCTGTTCGGGAGAACTGGGTGTCTGTAAATTGTATAACTCTGAATAATAACTTCTGAACTGATCCGCTATTTCCCCACTATCTATTAGTTGTTGGCCTAACGGCGTCACTAGTTTGTTAATGTGGGACTTTGTGTGCTGTTGGTTCAATAGTCTAGCTAGTCTGGGCCCTGCTCTGTTGCTTTCGAAGAAATACATTTTCTTCAGAGCTAATGCCTTTCTCTGTGCTTCTTTGGAAAGTATGTTATTAATTTCTAGTCTAGTCTTCGTAACCTGTGATAGGAGTGTTCTGTTAGAAGGATCATGTTTGTGTTGCGTTTCTAGACCATGTAATTGTGCAGTTAGCGAAGCTATGGAGGACTGATACTGTTTTTTCAATCTCGCTTTTTGTTTTATACATTCTCCTCGGATAAAGGCCTTATGTGCTTCCCATACATAGCTAGGGTGTGAGTCACCGTTATCATTAAATTGGAAGTATTCAGAGATTGCCGTTTGTAATTTTTCTTGGGTTGGGGGGTAGTGGAGGAGTGAGTCATCTATTCTCCAAGTAAAAGTTGTGTTTGGTGTGTCAGGCCACTCTAGAACCATGCTTATGGCGGAATGCTCGGACCAGGCCGTAGGTTGGATGTCAGAGTCTTTCAACAGGGATAGGTGATCCTGGTCAATGAACAGGTAATCTATACGGGTGTAGGTTGCCCAAGGGTGGGAGTAAAAGGTGTAATTGTGTTGTGTCAGGTGTTGTATTCTCCATGTATCTAAAAGGCCTAATTCTTCTATACAGGTAAGAAGTGTGTTCGGTGCCCTGGTTCTAGACTGTCCATATTTTGCGGAAGAGTCCATGGTTGGGTCAAGTGTGGTGTTAAAATCTCCACCCATAACTATTGGGCCCCTCCTATGTTCCAAGACCATGGATAGCAGTTTTTGGAAGAAACGTTTTCTACGGCTAAAGGGGGCATAAATATTAACAAGAGTAATTGGATTATTAAACAAAAGCCCAACTAGAATAATAATCCTGCCTTCAGTGTCTACAACCTTATTATGCAACTGAAATTGCAAGTGTTTATGGAGAAGTATGCTAACCCCCTGTTTCTTAGTGAGGTATGCGTTATGGTAACTGACAGGGAAATCTCTTGAAGTCAGGGAAGGTTCTGAACCCGCTACGAAGTGAGTTTCCTGTAGAAATATGATGGAATGGGGGGTTTTAGCGAAGTGTTTTAGGGCAACAGAGCGTTTATTAGGTGAATTAAGGCCCTTAGTGTTTTGGGATATAATCTGTATATTAGGAACCGTCATGAGTTTTACTGGAAGTGGGCATCTGTTGAGTCTGTCTTACCTGAAAAAGGGAGATGCGTGGAGTATATAGGGACCCTCTGTATTCAAAACACAGCAGCAAGGCTGTAGGGAAGTGTGGACAATCAAGGCCAACAAAGCTACAAAAACCTGGAAGCGGAAATCTAGGAGGAGTAAGCATAGCAATACAATCGGTCAGTATAACAAACAAATAAAAATAGACATGTAAATAGAACAAGTAAAACATAATAGAAACATTTCCATCACTATTCATTTAAAAGAATAAACAGATAATGGGTGAGCGGGGGGGAAACTAAGGCTGGTGACTTAGCCTTCAACTCACTAATGGGCATAAATGAGCTAGTGTAAACATATTACTAAATGAAGTCTGTCTCAATCAACTGGGTCCGTATAGAAAAGGCTGTAAGGACAAAATGATAAGTCCCGTATCCATATTATAAAATTATCTATGAATAAAGGAAGTGAGAAAGAGGGAACGGGGAGAAAGGATGAGATGAGTCAAAAGAAAAACCTCTATTATCAGACATCTTTTCATGGCGGATCTTTAGAGTGGATAAGAGGGTCAGTCATTGTGGTGTTCCTTCTCTTGGTTGGTCTAGTAGACCAGCTCCTTCTTTGTGGTTTGGGTGAAGATGATCTCCTCTGGGGGTCGCTTTTTGCAGCTTCTGAAATCTTGGGCAAAGATGGGAGCGAGATGTCAAGCTGTTTGCAAAATAACTCTAGATCCTCTGGGCGACGATATACGTAGGTTTTCTCATCCTTCAGCACCTTGACAGCGAAAGGGAAGCCCCATCTGTAAGCAATGCCTAGATCCTGCAGGTGTAAGGTTAAGTACCTAGCTTCCTTGCGTTTAGCCAAAGTGATTGGGCTAAGGTCAGAGTAAACTTGTAGGGCATCTTCTCCAAAGTAGATTGGTGCCTTTTTTCTGGCCGCTTGCAGGAGTTTTTCCTTGTCTGCAAATCTGTGGCAGCATAGGATGACGTCTCTGGGGGGCAAATTGTCAGAGGGTTTTGGTCTCAGGGCCCTGTGGGCTCTGTCTAGAGGGATGGGTTCTTTCTCCGGGTCGAGCAGAAATTTGAAGAGGTTCTGGAGGTAGGAGGAAAGCTGTTGTGGGAGTATCTTTTCAGGGATACCTCTTATCCTGAGGTTCTGTCTCCGTCCCCTGTTGTCAAGGTCTTCCATTTGGATCTGTAAACTTTCTATAGCTTCATGTTGATACTGGAAGGCTTGGGTGGTGTTATCTGCAGCTTTATTAACTTCTTCTACTTGCTCCTCTAGTTCCAGGACCCTATCACCCAGTTCATTGATGTCTTTCTTCACTTCTGCTAGGCCATCTTTTATGGCTTTACTGACTTGTAGAACAATAGCTGCTAGATCTGCTTTGGTAGACAGGGTTTGGAGATCAGCACGTGTGATATGGGTTGTGTCATCTATTACTGTGGTGGCAGTCTGGTAAATGGATTCTGGTGAATCAGGAGCCTGTAGTCTCATGTCACCTATGGCAACTGTGTCTTGGCTTTTGAAATAAGAGTTCAGTTTGCCTCCTGCAGTTATATTCCCCTTCAGTGCCTTGTCAGTCTTGTTTTTACTTTTGGAGGTCATTTTGTTAGGGTGTCTTATATATTTTCACCTCTCTTGTTTATAAATGTCTAGGTGTTCTCTTCCGTTTTCTTTCAGAAGGTTTATATCAGGAACAGTGTCCATGCAGCATTAACTAAAAAGTTTTGCCAACACTCCGTATGTCTGCCCGCCTCGAGCTATGAACAAGTCTGGGAGGCCTAGTGTCTTTCTGCTTTAGTGTGTGGTGTCTCTTAGTTATTGCGGTAGTGCAGTATATCCAAGCAATTTTGCGTATTAATTAACATAACTCTGCATCACAGATAGAAAAAAGAACAGGCTTATGATGTCCCACTTGTTAATGGAGGCTAATGGTTACGAGTCCCGGATCATGCAAGTTGTGGTTATAGAAGACCGGGTTATAGGGCAGCTGGCATCCGTGAGCTTGTATATGGTGTGGTGGCCTAGTTTGTCAGGGTGATAGGGCTATACTGTAAGGTTTTAGCTCACCTCTTCAGGAATGCTGAACGCCCGGTTCGGAATATCCACCTGCGTCACTTCGGCTAACAGGCCCAGGGTGCGCCACCTCCGTGAATCCACATCATCTTAATAACTGTTTATGGCTGCCGGTTTATGTGTTTGTAGGTAGCGATCATTCCGATCTCCTCATAGCTAGTTGTAATCTGATTCATCCCGGATCTCACCACATCATGCCGGGTCTCTCTTCTGTGTTCTTCCGTCCTCAGGGACTGTCAGTAGGCCTCACACTGTATCTTCCTCCGCAGAGCTCCGTGAAATCACCGGCTCTTAATAAAAAGTTCACGTTCAGCCTCAGTTAGTCTGTATTTGTGATTAGTGACCCAGTGATAGTCAGTAATTCGTTATAGAGTGCCCATTATAGAGAGCATTAGCCGGAGCTCGAGTGTTGTGCGACCATTCGGCTTGCTGGTCGGCTCCGCCCCCCTGTATGCAGACAATATTTTAATTTGTTTTACAACACTTCTATAGCTATCCCAACATTGATTGACGAAGTAAGAAGACGTTCTACGAAACACGTTAGGCCTCGCCCACCGTCTTGACGTCACGCCGCATACACCAGCTGCATGGTAGCCGGCTTTTTCACCTGGTAGTCTGGTGCAGTATGGGCTTTTGACGTTAGTATTTGTGACATAATTATTTATAACGGACCTTTATACTGTGAACTTTGCTGAACTCTTTGCTGAACTCTTTGTGGTAATCGCACAACAGTGTGTTGAGGACTGTTCGTGTGCTGGGACTTTATCACGGAGGAGTGAGCATCTGAGTGTGTCTTCATTGCTGTGACTTAACATACCTCATATGTTTGAGGTTTGAGAGTGTGAGTTTTTTATCGTGATATGCTTAAATAAAATTGTTGTGATTTTACAGTCTGCACTTAGAGGTGTTTTGCGCCGCCCTTCTTTTCTTTTGTATTTGTATCAACATTGATGGAATGTCTGAACTTTTTTGGTTCATTTGCGGGCTATAAAGTGAACCAGAATAAAAGTGAATTATTGTGGCTACATAAAACTCTGAGTAATAAAGTTAACCCTGGTTTTAAGGAAGTTGATTCCCTTAGATACTTGGGATTTACCTACATAAGAATCCATCAAAGTGGTATGAATTAAACTTCCATGCTTTACTCCAAAAAATATATACAGATTTGAAACTTTGGATAGCGCTGCCCCTGTCAATATCGGCAAAGGTTAACTTCATTAAAATGATCATTTTCCCGTGGCTACTTTTTCCTCTTCAGAATTTACCATTACTTCTAAGTAATGTAGACTTGAAGAGGTTAAATTCTAATTTCTCTCACTTTATCTGGCATGGAATGAAAAAAACGTGCATTGCATTAGAAAAATTAATGCAACCCTGTGAGTGTGCCGGATTAGTCCTGCCCAATATCAAGCTTTATAACTTAGCAGCCTTAAGCAAAATCGCATTAGATTGGTTAGCAGAGACAAATTGGTTTTCCACTGAGGAACTGGAAAAGCATTGCATTTTTCCTTTCTCTCTTAAAGCTCTGCTACATATCGGACCTAAAGATATCCCGAGTAACATCCAAAATTTAATTTCGTTTAAGACTATAATCTACTCCTGGCAAAAAGTGTGTAGTTTAAATGGATTAGATTATGCTCTATCGGAATATCTACCAATATTAGGCAATCCAGAATTCCCTCCAGGTAATAATCAGGAAGTTTTTAGGTCTTGGGATCGCAAAGGTCTTAAAAGCATTTTTCAATTCTTTATGGAATCTGGTCATATAGACTCGTTTGACAACTTAAGACATCAGTTTGATTTGCCTATTAATAATTTCTATGCTTTTCTTCAAGTTCAACACTTCATAAAGACTAAAAAATGGAATGGTGGTGAGATAGCTGCATGGTCCGATTATCCGATATTAGAGCTCGTATCGCTAGTGTTAGAGTGAAAGCTCCTTCAATCTCATTATTATACAGCATCATGCTGGCTAAACAAAGTGATTCTTTTTTAGGAAAAATCAGGGATAAATGGCGAACCTTATTCCCAAATATTGATCATGAAAAAATCAAATCTAGTTGTAAAGCTGTAAGTAAATGTAGAATCCCAATAACCTGGAAAGAGGGACATATGAAATTGATGAATAACTTTTATTGTACACCCTTGAAAATGTCCAAAATGTATCCTAGTCAAAGTTTTCTCTGCCCACGCTGCAGATCTTTGAATGCAGATATTTTACATATGTTCTGGGCATGTCCTAAAATTTTTTGGAAAAGTTTTGGAAAAAAGTAGCTTATTGGATTAAGATATTATATAAAGTAAACATTTGTCTTGACTCAGAGATTATCTTCTTTATGGAAGATATCAATTCCGACTTCTTATTCCAGAAAAAGATTCTGAATACAATTATTTTACTTATTAGACAATTGATTGTGAAAAACTGGAAGGCAAAAAGAGCTCCCGGATTTGCAGTCTTCATTAAAGTAATTCAGATGCAAATAATTTTTGAATCTTCTCAATTGGGCGAAGCTTGTGAAAGAGAAATCAGAAGGTTCTTGTTAGGGTGGTTACCCATTATTAAGACATACTCAGAACCTCTACAGAAGACAATTCTATATCCCTTTTTGAGCTCTGAGTGCTTCTTTGATCTCGTGTTATGGGGTGATTTCCCGGCAGAGTGGATATCTGGGTATAGGGATGCATAATTGAATCCGCTGAGAGTCTTACGCATCCTGACTTTTAGAAGTGGGTGGGGGAGCGAGGGCCCAGGAGCGAGATGATCGGGGCCGGTCGTGGGGGGTACGGAGGCAGGAGCAATGAGAGTTCTTATTTTATTTATTTATTTTCTTTTTTTCTCTTTCGTTTAACTTATAGTCTAAAAATTCGTCTACAGTGTAAAATATTCAGAATATTTTATTATTTCGAGATGTCATGCTTTTTGTATAATCCACTAGATGGAAATAGTATTGGTTACCTTTATGATTTAGGAATATTGTATTATATGTCACAGCATCTTAGAAGGCAGTATTTGTCACATCCTGCGAGGTGTTCTTTTTGTTCTGGATTTTTTTTGTCTTTCCTGTTCTTTTCTCGCTCTTTCAAAATTTATATCTTTTTTTAGCCTCGCTGTTGCATGACATGGTTTTTGTTTTTGTATTTATTTGAATGTGGAATTACCCTGTTGGCTCATATAAATAAATATTTTAAAAAAACTTTGTGTGAAAAAAAAGATTAGTTTTATTTTTGTTTCTCCTGAATTAGATGTTTATTGTTGAAGTAAAATTCTTAAACAAAAGAATACAGAAATTAATTTTAAAAAGTAGAACCATGTAAAAATAACTTCCTCTGGCCTAGATTTACAGTTGGGCGGTAGCCGTGAAAACCAGCGTAAGAGGCTCCTAACGCTGGTTTTGGGCTACCGCCGGTATTTGGAGTCAGTCATTAAAGGGTCTAACGCTCACTTTCCAGCCGTGACTTTTCCATACCGCAGATCCCCTTACGTCAATTGCGTATCCTATCTTTTCAATGGGATCTTTCTAACGCCGGTATTTAGAGTCGTGGCTGGAGTGAGCGTTAGAAATCTAACGACCAAACTCCAGCCGCAGAAAAAAGTCAGTAGTTAAGAGCTTTCTGGGCTAACGCCGGTTCATAAAGCTCTTAACTACTGTGCTCTAAAGTACAGTAACACCCATAAACTACCTATGTACCCCTAAACCGAGGTCCCCCCACATCGCCGCCACTCGATAAAAAATGTTTAACCCCTAATCTGCTGACCGCCACCTACGTTATACTTATGTACCCCTAATCTGCTGCCCCTAACACCGCCGACCCCTATATTATATTTATTAACCCCTAATCTGCCCCCCACAACGTCGCCGCCAGCTACCTACAATAATTAACCCCTAATCTGCCGACCGCAAAGCGCCGCTACCTACGTTATCCTTATGTACCCCTAATCTGCTGCCCCTAACACCTCCGACCCCTATATTATATTTATTAACCCCTAATCTGCCCCCCTCAACGTCGCCTCCACCTGCCTACACTTATTAACCCCTAATCTGCCGAGCGGACCGCACCGCTACTATAATAAAGTTATTAACCCCTAATCCGCCTCACTCCCGCCTCAATAACCCTATAATAAATAGTATTAACCCCTAATCTGCCCTCCCTAACATCGCCGACACCTAACTTCAAGTATTAACCCCTAATCTGCCGACCGGACCTCGCCTACACTATAATAAATGTATTAACCCCTAAAGCTAAGTCTAACCCTAACACTAACACCCCCCTAAGTTAAATATAATTTTATTCTAACGAAATAAATTAACTCTTATTAAATAAATTATTCCTATTTAAAGCTAAATACTTACCTGTAAAATAAACCCTAATATAGCTACAATATAAATTATAATTATATTGTAGCTATTTTAGGATTTATATTTATTTTACAGGCAACTTTGTAATTATTTTAACCAGGTACAATAGCTATTAAATAGTTAAGAACTATTTAATAGCTAAAATAGTTAAAATAATTAAAAAATTACCTGTAAAATAAATCTTAACTTAAGTTACAATTAAACCTAACACTACACTATCAATAAATTAATTAAATACAATACCTACAATTATCTACAATTAAACCTAACACTACACTATCAATAAATTAATTAAATACAATATCTACAAATAAATACAATGAAATAAACTAACTAAAGTATTAAAAATAAAAAAGAACTAAGTTACAAAAAATAAAAAAATATTTACAAACATTAGAAAAATATTACAACAATTTTAAACTAATTACACCTACTCTAAGCCCCCTAATAAAATAACAAAGACCCCCAAAATAAAAAAATGCCCTACCCTATTCTAAATTACAAAAGTTCAAGGCTCTTTTACCTTACCAGCCCTGAAAAGGGCCCTTTGCGGGGCATGCCCCAAAGAATTCAGCTCTTTTGCCTGTAAAAAAAAAACATACAATACCCCCCCCCCCCCAACATTACAACCCACCACCCACATACCCCTAATCTAACCCAAACCCCCCTTAAATAAACCTAACACTAAGCCCCTGAAGATCTATTGGCTGATCGGAACAGCCAATAGAATACGAGCTCAATCTGATTGGCTGATTGGATCAGCCAATCAGATTGAACTTGAATCTGATTGGCTGATTCCATCAGCCAATCAGAATTTTCCTACCTTAATTCCGATTGGCTGATAGAATCCTATCAGCCAATCGGAATTCGAGGGATGCCATCTTGGATGACGTCCCTTAAAGGAACCTTCATTCTTCAGTTGGACGTCGAACGAAGAGGATGGATCCGCGCCGGAGGTCTTCAAGATCAGCCGCTCGTCATCTGATGGAACAACATAGAAGATGCGGCTTGGATGAAGATGTTTGCCGGTCCGGATGTCCTCTTCTGCCCGGATAGGATGAAGATTTCTTCCCGAAGATGGACTTCTTCATTTGCCGCTTGGATCCACACTTCAGCCCGAGGATGGACGTCACTCTTCAGCCCCCCGCTTGGGCTTGGATCAAGACTTCGGACCCTCTTCTGGACCGATCGGTGAACCCGGTGAGGTGAAGACAAGGTAGGAAGATCTTCAGGGGCTTAGTGTTAGGTTTATTTAAGGGGTGTTTGGGTTAAATTAGGGGTATGTGGGTGGTGGGTTGTAATGTTGGGGGGGTATTGTATGTTTTTTTTTTACAGGCAAAAGAGCTGAATTCTTTGGGGCATGCCCCGCAAAGGGCCCTTTTAAGGGCTGGTAAGGTAAAAGAGCTTTGAACTTTTGTAATTTAGAATAGGGTAGGGCATTTTTTTATTTTGGGGGTCTTTGTTATTTTATTAGGGGGCTTAGAGTAGGTGTAATTAGTTTAAAATTGTTGTAATATTTTTCTAATGTTTGTAAATATTTTTTTATTTTTTGTAACTTAGTTCTTTTTTATTTTTTGTACTTTAGTTAGTTTATTTAATTGTATTTATTTGTAGGAATTGTATTTAATTTATTTATTGATAGTGTAGTGTTAGGTTTAATTGTAGATAATTGTAGGTATTGTATTTAATTAATTTATTGATAGTGTAGTGTTAGGTTTAATTGTAACTTAGGTTAGGATTTATTTTACAGGTAATTTTGTAATTATTTTAACTAGGTAGCTATTAAATAGTTATTAACTATTTAATAGCTATTGTACCTGGTTAAAATAATTACAAAGTTGCCTGTAAAATAAATATTAATCCTAAAATAGCTACAATATAATTATAATTTATATTGTAGCTATATTAGGGTTTATTTTACAGGTAAGTATTTAGCTTTAAATAAGAATAATTTATTTAATAAGAGTTAATTTATTTCGTTAGATTTAAATTATATTTAATTTAGGGGGGTGTTAGGGTTAAAGTTAGACTTAGCTTTAGGGGTTAATACATTTATTAGAGTAGCGGTGAGCTCCTGTCGGCAGATTAGGGGTTAATACTTGAAGTTAGGTGTCGGCAATGTTAGGGAGGGCAGATTAGGGGTTAATACTATTTATTATAGGGTTATTGAGGCGGGAGTGAGGCGGATTAGGGGTTAATACATTTATTATAGTAGCGCTCAGGTCCGGTCGGCAGATTAGGGGTTAATAAGTGTAGTTATGTGGAGGCGACATTAGGGGCGGGAGATTAGGGGTTAATAAATATAATATAGGGGTCGGCGATGTTAGGGGCAGCAGATTAGGGGTACATAGGGATAATGTAGGTGGCGGGGTGTACGGAGCGGCAGATTAGGGGTTAAAAAAAATATGCAGGTGTCAGCGATAGCGGGGGCGGCAGATTAGGGGTTAATAAGTGTAAGGTTAGGGGTGTTTAGACTCGGGGTACATGTTAGGGTGTTAGGTGCAGACTTAGGAAGTGTTTCCTCATAGGAAACAATGGGGCTGCGTTAGGAGCTGAACGCGGCTTTTTTGCAGGTGTTAGGTTTTTTTTCAGCTCCAACAGCCCCATTGTTTCCTATGGGGGAATCGTGCACGAGCACGTTTTTGAGGCTGGCCCCGTCCGTAAGCACCGCTGGTATCGAGAGTTTCAGTGGCGTTAAATTATGCTCTATGCTCCCTTTTTGGAGCCTAACGCACTGAAAACCCAGCCATTCTGTGAACTCTAAATACCAGCGGTATTTAAAAGGTGCGGCCAGAAAAAAGCACTCGTAGCTAACGCACCCCTTTGGCCGCACAACTCTAAATCTAAGCCTGTGTGTTTTAAAAGATTAACAGAAAGCACACATTTTATATCAAGCACAATAAATGAGATTTATATCAAGCACAATAAATGAGAATAAACCCTATTTAAAAGCTGTTTTATTTTTTTGTAATTTGTTACAAGGACAGAGAAGCCATAATTTAAACTTTCACAATTCAGAAAGAATTTGTAATTTCTTTCATGTAATTAGCAAGAGTCCATGAGCTAGTGACGTATGGGATATACATTCCTACCAGGAGGGGCAAAGTTTCCCAAACCTCAAAATGCCTATAAATACACCCCTCACCACACCCACAATTCAGTTTTACAAACTTTGCCTCCTATGGAGGTGGTGAAGTAAGTTTGTGCTAGATTCTACGTTGATATGCACTCCGCAGCAAGTTGGAGCCCGGTTTTCCTCTCAGCGTGCAGTGAATGTCAGAGGGATGTGAGGAGAGTATTGCCTATTTGAATGCAGTGATCTCCTTCTACGGGGTCTATTTCATAGGTTCTCTGTTATCGGTCGTAGAGATTCATCTCTTACCTCCCTTTTCAGATCGACGATATACTCTTATTTATATACCATTACCTCTGCTGATTTTCGTTTCAGTACTGGTTTGGCTTTCTACAAACATGTAGATGAGTGTCCTGGGGTAAGTAAATCTTATTTTCTGTGACACTCTAAGCTATGGTTGGGCACTTTATTTATAAAGTTCTAAATATATGTATTCAAACATTTATTTGCCTTGACTCAGAATGTTCAACATTCCTTATTTTCAGACAGTCAGTTTCATATTTGGGATAATGCGTATGGAATCAATCATTTTTTCTTACCTTAAAAATTGTTTGGCGCATTTAGGCGCCAAACAATGTGGGCGTATTATTTGGCGCCAAAAAATATGGGCGTCGCTTTTGTCTCCACATTATTTCAGTCTCATTTTTTCTTTGCTTCTGGTTACTAGAAGCTTGTTTATTGGCATTTTTTCCCATTCCTGAAACTGTCATTTAAGGAATTTGATCAATTTTGCTTTATATGTTGTTTTTTCTCTTACATATTGCAAGATGTCTCACGTTGCATCTGAGTCAGAAGATACTTCAGGAAAATCGCTGTCTAGTGCTGGAACTACCAAAGCTAAGTGTATCTGCTGTAAACTTTTGGTAGCTATTCCTCCGGCTGTTGTTTGTATTAATTGTCATGACAAACTTGTTAAAGCAGATAATATTTCCTTTAGTAATGTACCATTGCCTGTTGCAGTTCCCTCAACATCTAAGGTGCAGAATGTTCCTGATAACATAAGAGATTTTGTTTCTGAATCCATCAAGAAGGCTATGTCTGTTATTTCTCCTTCTAGTAAACATAAAAAATCTTTTAAAACTTCTCTCTCTACAGATGAATTTTTAAATGAACATCATCATTCTGATTCTGATGACTCTTCTGGTTCAGAGGATTCTGTCTCAGAGATTGATGCTGATAAATCTTCATATTTATTTAAAATGGAATTTATTTGTTCTTTACTTAAAGAAGTACTAATTGCTTTAGAAATAGAGGATTCTGGTCCTCTTGATACTAATTCTAAACGTTTAGATAAGGTGTTTAAATCTCCTGTGGTTATTCCAGAAGTTTTTCCTGTTCCTAATGCTATTTCTGAAGTAATTTCCAGAGAATGGGATAAATTGGGTAATTCATTTACTCCTTCTAAACGTTTTAAGCAATTATATCCTGTGCCGTCTGATAGATTAGAATTTTGGGACAAAATCCCTAAAGTTGATGGGGCTATTTCTACCCTTGCTAAACGTACTACTATTCCTATGTCAGATGGTACTTCGTTTAAAGATCCTTTAGATAGGAAAATTGAATCCTTTCTAAGAAAAGCTTATCTGTGTTCAGGTAATCTTCTTAGACCTGCTATATCTTTGGCTGATGTTGCTGCAGCTTCAACTTTTTGGTTGGAGACTTTAGCACAACAAGTAACAGATCATGATTCTCATAATATTATTATTATTCTTCAGCATGCTAATAATTTTATCTGTGATGCCATTTTTGATATTATCAGAGTTGATGTCAGGTTTATGTCTCTAGCTATTTTAGCTAGAAGAGCTTTATGGCTTAAAACTTGGAATGCTGATATGGCTTCTAAATCAACTCTACTTTCCATTTCTTTCCAGGGTAACAAATTATTTGGTTCTCAGTTGGATTCCATTATCTCAACTGTTACTGGTGGGAAAGGAACTTTTTTACCACAGGATAAAAAATCTAAGGGTAAAAACAGGGCTAATAATCGTTTTCGTTCCTTTCGTTTCAACAAAGAACAAAAGCCTGATCCTTCATCCTCAGGAGCAGTTTCAGTTTGGAAACCATCTCCAGTCTGGAATAAATCCAAGCCTTCTAGAAAGGCAAAGCCTGCTTCTAAGTCCACATGAAGGTGCGGCCCTCATTCCAGCTCAGCTGGTAGGGGGCAGGTTACGTTTTTTCAAAGAAATTTGGATCAATTCTGTTCACAATCTTTGGATTCAGAACATTGTTTCAGAAGGGTACAGAATTGGTTTCAAGATGAGACCTCCTGCAAAGAGATTTTTTCTTTCCCGTGTCCCAGTAAATCCAGTGAAAGCTCAAGCATTTCTGAATTGTGTTTCAGATCTAGAGTTGGCTGGAGTAATTATGCCAGTTCCAGTTCTGGAACAGGGGATGGGGTTTTATTCAAATCTCTTCATTGTACCAAAGAAGGAGAATTCCTTCAGACCAGTTCTGGATCTAAAAATATTGAATTGTTATGTAAGGATACCAACGTTCAAAATGGTAACTGTAAGGACTATCTTGCCTTTTGTTCTGCAAGGGCATTATATGTCCACAATAGATTTTCAGGATGCTTATCTGCATATTCCGATTCATCCAGATCATTATCAGTTCCTGAGATTCTCTTTTCTGGACAAGCATTACCAGTTTGTGGCTCTGCCGTTTGGCCTAGCTACAGCTCCAAGAATTTTTACAAAGGTTCTCGGTGCCCTTCTGTCTGTAATCAGAGAACAGGGTATTGTGGTATTTCCTTATTTGGACGATATCTTGGTACTTGCTCAGTCTTTACATTTAGCAGAATCTCATACGAATCGACTTGTGTTGTTTCTTCAAGATCATGGTTGGAGGATCAATTTACCAAAAAGTTCATTGATTCCTCAGACAAGGGTAACTTTTCTGGGTTTCCAGATAGATTCAGTGTCCATGACTCTGTCTTTAACAGACAAGAGACGTCTAAAATTGATTTCAGCTTGTCGAAACCTTCAGTCACAATCATTCCCTTCGGTAGCCTTATGCATGGAAATTCTAGGTCTTATGACTGCTGCATCGGACGCGATCCCCTTCGCTCGTTTTCACATGCGACCTCTTCAGCTCTGTATGCTGAATCAATGGTGCAGGGATTACACGAAGATATCTCAATTAATATCTTTAAAACCGATTGTACGACACTCTCTAACGTGGTGGACAGATCACCATCGTTTAATTCAGGGGGCTTCTTTTGTGCTTCCGACCTGGACTGTAATTTCAACAGATGCAAGTCTCACAGGTTGGGGAGCTGTGTGGGGATCTCTGACGGCACAAGGAGTTTGGGAATCTCAGGAGGTGAGATTACCGATCAATATTTTGGAACTCCGTGCAATTTTCAGAGCTCTTCAGTCTTGGCCTCTTCTGAAGAGAGAAACGTTCATTTGTTTTCAGACAGACAATGTCACAACTGTGGCATACATCAATCATCAAGGAGGGACTCACAGTCCTCTGGCTATGAAAGAAGTATCTCGAATTCTGGTTTGGGCGGAATCCAGCTCCTGTCTAATCTCTGCGGTTCATATCCCAGGTATAGACAATTGGGAAGCGGATTATCTCAGTCGCCAAACGTTGCATCCGGGCGAATGGTCTCTTCACCCAGAGGTATTTCTTCAGATTGTTCAAATATGGGAGCTTCCAGAAATAGATCTGATGGCGTCTCATCTAAACAAGAAACTTCCCAGGTATCTGTCCAGATCCCGGGATCCTCAGGCGGAAGCAGTGGATGCATTATCACTTCCTTGGAAGTATCATCCTGCTTATATCTTTCCGCCTCTAGTTCTTCTTCCAAGAGTAATCTCCAAGATTCTGAAGGAATGCTCGTTTGTTCTGCTGGTAGCTCCGGCATGGCCTCACAGGTTTTGGTATGCGGATCTTGTCCGGATGGCCTCTTGCCATCCGTGGACTCTTCCGCTACGACCAGACCTTCGGTCGCAAGGTCCTTTTTTCCATCAGGATCTCAAATCCTTAAATTTAAAGGTATGGAGATTGAACGCTTGATTCTTAGTCAAAGAGGTTTCTCTGACTCTGTGATTAATACTATGTTACAGGCTCGTAAATCTGTATCCAGAGAGATATATTATAGAGTCTGGAAGACTTATATTTCTTGGTGTCTTTCTCATCATTTTTCTTGGCATTCTTTTAGAATTCCAAGAATTTTACAGTTTCTTCAGGATGGTTTAGATAAAGGTTTGTCCGCAAGTTCCTTGAAAGGACAAATCTCTGCTCTTTCTGTTCTTTTTCACAGAAAGATTGCTAATCTTCCTGATATTCATTGTTTTGTACAAGCTTTGGTTCGTATAAAACCTGTCATTAAGTCAATTTCTCCTCCTTGGAGTTTGAATTTGGTTCTAGGGGCTCTTCAAGCTCCTCCGTTTGAACCTATGCATTCATTGGACATTAAATTACTTTCTTGGAAAGTTTTGTTCCTTTTGGCAATCTCTTCTGCCAGAAGAGTTTCTGAATTATCTGCTCTTTCTTGTGAGTCTCCTTTTCTGATTTTTCATCAGGATAAGGCAGTGTTGCGAACTTCTTTTGAATTTTTACCTAAAGTTGTGAATTCCAACAACATTAGTAGAGAAATTGTGGTTCCTTCATTATGTCCTAATCCTAAGAATTCTAAGGAGAAATCGTTACATTCTTTGGATGTTGTTAGAGCTTTGAAATATTATGTTGAAGCTACTAAGTCTTTCCGAAAGACTTCTAGTTTATTTGTTATCTTTTCCGGTTCTAGAAAAGGCCAGAAAGCTTCTGCCATTTCTTTGGCATCTTGGTTGAAATCTTTAATTCATCTTGCCTATGTTGAGTCGGGTAAAACTCCGCCTCAAAGGATTACAGCTCATTCTACTAGGTCAGTTTCTACTTCCTGGGCGTTTAGGAATGAAGCTTCGATTGATCAGATTTGCAAAGCAGCAACTTGGTCCTCTTTGCATACTTTTACTAAATTCTACCATTTTGATGTATTTTCTTCTTCTGAAGCAGTTTTTGGTAGAAAAGTACTTCAGGCAGCGGTTTCAGTTTGAATCTTCTGCTTATGTTTTTCATTAAACTTTATTTTGGGTGTGGATTATTTTCAGCAGGAATTGGCTGTCTTTATTTTATCCCTCCCTCTCTAGTGACTCTTGCGTGGAAAGATCCACATCTTGGGTAATCATTATCCCATACGTCACTAGCTCATGGACTCTTGCTAATTACATGAAAGAAAACATAATTTATGTAAGAACTTACCTGATAAATTCATTTCTTTCATATTAGCAAGAGTCCATGAGGCCCACCCTTTTTTTGTGGTGGTTATGATTTTTGTATAAAGCACAATTATTCCAATTCCTTATTTTATATGCTTTCGCACTTTTTTATCACCCCACTTCTTGGCTATTCGTTAAACTGAATTGTGGGTGTGGTGAGGGGTGTATTTATAGGCATTTTGAGGTTTGGGAAACTTTGCCCCTCCTGGTAGGAATGTATATCCCATACGTCACTAGCTCATGGACTCTTGCTAATATGAAAGAAATGAATTTATCAGGTAAGTTCTTACATAAATTATGTTTTTAAATAACTTTCCAATTTACTTCTGTTATCTAATTTGCTTCATTCTCTTATTATCCTTTAGTGAAAAGCATATTTTGGTAGGGTCAAGAGCAGCAATGTACTACTGGGTGCTAGCTGGTGATTGGGGACTGCACATATATGCCTCTTGTCATTGTCTCACCTGATGTATTTAGCTAGCTCCCAGTAGTGCTACTCCTTTAACAATGGATAGAAGCGAAGGATACAAAGAGAATGAGGTAAATTTGATAATAGAAATAAGTTGTTAAAAACTATATACTTTATCTGAATCATGAAAGGAAAAATGCTGGCTTAATGTCCTTTTTTTAGTTTAAAACCAGAAATTTATAGTCAATTTCTTACAAAAGAATAAGTGTCCAGTATCTTTTTATTTTTAAGAGGATAACAAGATTACTCATTCTATTGAGAGATTTTTACAATGTGCTAGTTTTGCCACCATTTCTCCTCTCAGTCACTGACCTGTCACTTCATCTGTTCCACTTAGATAACCATTTATTATTGGCAAGTGACATATCTCTCACCTCACCTGCCCTATCACATCGCTCCTTTAACCTTTGAGAATTAACTTATTAAGTACTAATGGGTCTGTTTGGCAGAAGCAAAATCCCCCTATTTGTCTATTAACCCTTTCGTGACAGGGTTAAAGTGTCTACATCGGAACACCTGTTCCGATGTAGACAAATTGAAACTAAGCAATCGTGCATACGATCGCGAGATTTCAATTATTGGATCTCATCTGGGGGGCGTCCCTACAACCCTAGGAATGCCCTCCAGACCGCAATCAAGTCCTTGAAGCACAGAAGGCTTCAGGACAGCCGTTTGTTATGACGTTCTATTCCGTCATAACGGCTTTAAAGCCCAGTGTAAATATGACGGAATAGAACGGCATAACGGCGTTAAAAGGTTAAAGCCATTTTCTGGGGACGGTGTAAAAGCCGGAACGAAACAGGCCTTTTATAAAGGAAATTGATTGAAAATATAATGGGATGTGTTAGACTCTTGAGAACAATTTTAGGAACAATAATCTTTGTGATGTAATATTTAATTAACCCTTTAACTACTAAAATAGTGTCTGGAACCAAACATAACAGTCCGGAACAGCACCTTCCCAGAAAACCACATACACGAAATTCACAAGTCAAACGTGACTAAATGTAATAAGTGTAACCAGCCACAAACCATCCACAGAAACCACGTTCCAATGCTTGTAATACGCTTTTTCATGAAAAGTGATGGAACGCACCTTCTCAGCAACATATACAGACCAAATTCACCAGACACACATAACTAGATGTTATAAGTGTAATTAACCACAAACCATCCACAGAAACCACGTTCCAATACCCATTCCGGCCGGTAATATGCTTTTTTCAGCACCTTCACAGCAAACCAGATATATCAAATTTACCAGTCACACATGACTAAATGTAATGAGTGGTAATCAGCCACAAACCATCCACAGAAACCACATTATGATATCTGTTCCGGCCTTTAATATGTTTTTTTATGAAAAATGACAGAACGGCACCTTTCCAGCAACATATACAGACCAAATTCACCAGACACGCATAACTAAGTGAAATAAGTGTAATCAATCACAAATCATCCACAGCAACCACGTTCCAATAACCATTCCGGCCTGTAATAGGCTTTTTCGTGAAAAGCGACGGAACACACCTTCCCAGCAACAAATACAGACCAAATTCACCAGACACACATAACTAGAAGTTATAAGTGTAATTAACCACAAACCATCCACAGAAACCACGTTCCAATACCCATTCCGGGCGGTAGTATGCTTTTTCGTGAAAAGTGATGGAACAGCACCTTCCCAGCAAACCAGATATATCAAATTCACCAGTCAAGCATAACTAAATGTAACGAGTGTAGTCAGCCACAAACCATCCACAGAAACCACATAATATAATCTGTTCCGGCCTTTAATACACTTTTTTATGAAAAGTGATGGAGCAAACTAAATACACCAAATTCACCAGTCACATATGACTAAATGTAATAAGTGTAATCAGCCACAAACCATCCACAGAAACTACATTATGATATCTGTTCCAGCCTGTAATATGCTTTTTCATGAAAAGTGACAGAACGGCACCTTCACATCAAAATATACAGACCAAATTCACCAGCCACACACAACTAGATGTGATTAGTGTAATCAACCACAAACCATCCACAGAAACCACATTATGATATCTGTTAGGCCTGTAATATGTTTTTTTTATTAAAAGTGGCGGAACAGCACCTTACTAGATGTGATAAGTGTAATCAATCACAAATGATCTACAGAAACCACGTGCCAATACCCGTTCCAGTCTGTAATATGCTTTTTCATGGAAAGTGACGGAACTTCACCTTCCCAGAAACCAAGATACACCAAATTCACCAGTCACACATGCCTAAATGTAATAAGTGTAATCAACCACGAACCATCCAAAGAAACCATGTCCCAATACCCATTCCAGTCGGTAATACGCTTTTTCATTCAAAGTGACGGAACGGCACCCTCACATCAAACCAGATACATCAAATTCACCAGTGTGGTTGATTACACTTATACCTAGCTATGTGTGGCTGGTGAATTTGGTCTGTATATGTTGCTGGTAAGGGGCTGTTCCATTACTTTTCATAAAAAAGCATATTAAAGGCTGGAACAGATATAATGTGGTTTCTGTGGATGGTTTGTGGCTGATTACACTTTTTACATTTAGTCATGTGTTTGCTGGTAAGGGGCTGTTCCATCACTTTTCATGAAAAAGCGTATTACCGGCCTCAACGGGTATTGGAACGCAGTTTCTGTGGAAAGGTGCTGTGCCGTCACTTTTCATGAAAAAAGTGTATTACAGGCCGGAACAGCTATCATAACGTGGTTTCTGTGGATGGTTTGTGGCTGATTACACTTTTTACATTTAGACACGTGACTGGTGAATTTGATGTATCTGGTTTGCTGGGAAGCTGCCATTCAGTCACTTTTCATGAAAAAGCATATTGCCGGAACGGGTATCATAATGTGTTTTCTGTGGATAGTTTGTGGTTATTACACTTATCACATCTATTTATGTGTGGCTGGTAAAATTGGTCTGTAAATGTTGCTGGTAAGGGGCTGTTCCATTACTTTTTATAAAAAAAGCATATTAAAGGCCGGAGCAGATATCATAATGTGGTTATGTGGATGGTTTGTGGCTGATTACACTTATTACATTTAGTCATGTGTGACTGGTGAATTTGGTTTGCTGGGAAGATACTGTTCCGTCACTTTTCATAAAAAGCGTATTACAGGCCGGAACGGGTATTGGAACGAGGTTTCTGTGGATGGTTTGTGATTGATTACCCTTATCACATCTAGTTATGTATGGCTGGTGAATTTTGTCTGTATATGTTGCTGGGAAGGTGCCGTTCCATCACTTTTCATGAAAAAGCGTATTACAGGCTGGAACAGATACCATAATGTGGTTTCTGTGGATGGTTTGTGGCTGATTACACTCATTACATTTAGTCATGTGTGACTGGTGAATTTGGTGTATTTGGTTTGCTGGGAAGGGGCTGTTCCGACACTTTTCATAAAAAGCATATTACAGGCCGGAAGTCTGGAACGGGTATTGGACCGTGGTTTCTGTGGATGGTTTGTGATTGATTACCCTTATCACATCTAGTTATTGTCAGGGTTTTATGTGGGGCTGGTGAATTTGGTCTGTCTATGTTGTTAGAAAGGTGCTGTGCCGTCACTTTGCATGAAAAAGTGTATTACAGGCCGGAACAGATATCATAACGTGGTTTCTGTGGATAGTTTGTGGCTGATTACACTTTTTACATTTAGACATGTGCGACTGGTGAATTTGATGTATCTGGTTTGCTGGGAAGGTGCCATTCAGTCACATTTCATGAAAAAGCGTATTGCCGGAATGGGTATCATAATGTGTTTTCTGTGGATAGTTTGTGGTTATTACACTTATCACATCTATTTATGTGTGGCTGGTAAAATTGGTCTGTAAATGTTGCTGGTAAGGCGCTGTTCCATTACTTTTTATAAAAAAAGCATATTAAAGGCCGGAGCAGATATCATAATGTGGTTTCTGTGGATGGTTTGTGGCTGATTACACTTATTACATTTAGTCATGTGTGACTGGTGAATTTGGTTTGCTGGGAAGATGCTGTTCCGTCACTTTTCATAAAAAGCGTATTACAGGCCGGAACGGGTATTGGAACCTGGTTTCTGTGGATGGTTTGTGATTGATTACTTCCTTACTATCTTCCTCACGCCTCACTACCTGCCCACTCGACCCTATCCCTTCCCATCTAATTCCCTCCCTATCTTCCACCCTCACTCCTGCTCTTACCCACATCTTCAACCTATCTCTCTCTACCGGCTCATTCCCATCTTCTTTCAAACACGCAAAAGTCACTCCCATACTCAAAAAACCCTCCCTCAACCCTAATTCTCCTGAAAGCTACCGCCCCATATCACTGCTTCCACTAACATCAAAACTCCTTGAAAAATTAGTTTACAATCGCCTAACCCACTTCCTGTCCGCCAACTCCTTGCTTGACCCACTGCAATCCGGTTTCCGCCCAAAACACTTAACTGAGACTGCCCTTACCAAGGTCACAAACGATCTTCTCTCTGCTAAAAATATTGGCCACTACTCTATACTCATCTTACTTGACCTCTCAGCTGCCTTCGACACAGTTGACCACCCCCTCCTCCTACAGACCCTTAGCTCTTTTGGCCTCTGTGACACTGCTCTTTCCTGGATTCACTCCTATCTTTCTCACAGGTCTTTTTCTGTGTCACTTGCCGGCGACTCCTCCTCTCCTATGCCTCTGTCTGTTGGAGTACCTCAAGGATCTGTTCTGGGTCCTCTACTCTTCTCCATCTATACTTCTTCGCTAGGTAAACTTATCAATAGTTATGGTTTCAAATATCACCTCTATGCTGATGACACCCAGATCTACCTTTCCACCCCTGCTCTCTCTCCCTCTGTCCTCTCTCATGTCAGCAACTGCTTATCTGGTATTTCTTCCTGGATGGCCTCTCACCACCTAAAGATTAACATGTCCAAGACTGAGCTCCTTCTTATCCCCCCCTCAAGCTCTACGCCGACTTCTGACTTCTCTATCCCTGTTGACGGCATCACCATTTCCCCATCGCCCCAAGTCCGCTGCCTCGGAGTCACACTTGACTCAAACTTATCCTTCATCCCCCATATCCAATTGCTTTCTACATCCTGCCGCAATCATCTACGCAATATTTCTAAAATTCGCCCTTTTCTGAGCGCTGACACAACAAAGCAAATAATCCACTCCCTTGTTATCTCCCGACTTGACTACTGCAACAACCTACTCGCTGGCCTTCTTCTTTCCCGCATCTCCCCCCTTCAATCCATCCTAAATGCCTCTGCCAGGCTGATCCACCTTTCCCGTCGAACTGTATCTGCTGCACCTCTCTGTGAGTCCCTTCATTGGCTCCCCATTCACAGCAGAATTAAATTCAAAATTCTCACCCTTACATAAAAAACTCTCACCAACGCCGCTCCCCTCTACCTATCCTCTCTAATACACAAGTATACTCCAGCCCGTCCACTAAGATCCAACAATGACCTGCTCCTTGCATCCGCAACTATCACCTCCTCTCATGCTAGACTGCAGGACTTCTGTCGTGCAGCACCTACCCTCTGGAACACTCTCCCTCATGCTGTCAGGCTTTGCCCTAATCTTTCTTCCTTTAAATGCTCCCTGAAGACTTTTCTGTTCAGAGAAGCCTACCACCCAACTCAATAATAAATTAATTTCACTTACCTAATATTTCCCTCATCTAACTCTGTATTAACATCCTTCTCAATCTTGCAGTCCTCGCCTCCTGTTTCCCAACCTCCTACCCTTCTAGATTGTAAGTTCCCACGGGAATAGGGCCCTCAATCCCTCCTGTATGTGTTTGTAAATTTTGTCTTGTATCTTACAAGTCTTGTATTGTTTTATTTAAATGAATTGTATCCATGGACAGCGCTGCGGAATATGTTGGCGCTTAATAAATAAAGTATAATAATAAAGTATAATAATCACATCTAGTTATGTATGGCTGGTGAATTTTGTCTGTATATGTTGCTGGGAAGGTGCCGTTCCATCACTTTTCATGAAAAAGCGTATTACAGGCTGGAACAGATACCATAATGTGGTTTCTGTGGAAGGTTTGTGGCTGATTACACTCATTACATTTAGTCATGCGTGATTCGTGAATTTGATACATCTGGTTTGCTGGGAAGGTGCCGTTCCATCACTTTTCATGAAAAAGTGTATTACCAACCGGAACGGGTATTGGAACGTGGTTTCTGTGGATGGTTTGTGGTTAATTACACTTATTACATCTAGTTATGTGTGGCTGGTGAATTTGATCTGTATATGTTGCTGGGAAGGTGCCGTTCCGTCACTTTTTATGAAAAAAGCGTATTTAAGGCCGGAACAGATATCATAATGTGGTTTTTGTGGATGGTTTGTGGCTGATTACACTTATTACATTTAGTCATGTGTGACTGGTGAATTTGGTGTATTTGGTTTGCTGGGAAGGGGCTGTTCCGTCACTTTTCATAAAAAGCATATTACAGGCCGGAAGTCCGGAACGGGTATTGGAACGTGGTTTCTGTGGATGATTTGTGATTGATTACCCTTATCACATCTAGTTATTGTCAGGGTTTTTTCCCTGTTTGTTTGCCCTGTGCTGCTGGCAGCCATTTTACTCACCTCTCTTCCTGACTATGGTGCATTGTGGGGGATGCTGCTCATTTCCTGCACTTCCTTTTATGGCCAGACTGGTGTGCATCATCCATGTGAGACAGGATGCAGTCTCAGAATTGTGATGTCATCACTTATTATTAAAAGGGCCTCTGTTCATTATGCTTTGCCTTTGCGTTGTCTCAGACCTGTTTGTGAGAGTTCCTGTGTATTACCTGGCTGCCTGACGTCCTTCCTGATTCCTGATCCCTGGCTTGTTCCTGACTCTGCTGTTTTACTTGTTCCTGATTCTGGCTCGTCTGACTATTCGCTTTGGCTCCTGACTAGGCTCGTCTGACTACCAGCTCTGGTTTTGACTCCTGGCTTGTTATTTGACTTGTGGACTTTTTATTATTTTTTGCTATTAATAAAGGTGTGATTATTTTTGCACTTCTCGTCTTAGTCTGATTCCTGGCACCCTGACATTACGCAAAGGCCATGAATCCTGATGGTGCTAATTATCCACCTTTACCTGCTATCATTTCCAGGATGGATGTACAGGATCACCGCTTGGATCAATTTGCACTAGCCCTGCAAACCCTGCTGGCTTGCACTGCACATTTGGACCAAAGTGTCCCGCAAGTTATGGCTGCTCCTGTTTACGCTGCTGAACCTATGCCTACCAGGAGCATGTCCGGTTCTGCACCTCTACCTCAGCGATATGGAGGCGATCCTATTCAGTGCAGAGAGTTTTTGAACCAGGTGGGCATTTACTTTGAGATGTTACCTCAGGCGTTTCCCTCTGATAGAGCTAAGGTGGGATTTCTCATCTCGTTACTCTTACACAGCTCTTGCCTGGGTTAATCCCTTGTGGGAGACTAATAAACCTGTGATTTCAAATTACCCTGAATTTGTGGCCTCCTTTCGAAGGGTACTTGATGTTCCGGCTCGCTCCTCCTCTGCTGCCAAACGACTCATGTCCATTCAGCAAGGTACAAGATCTGTTGCTGAGTATGCTATTGAGTTCCGTACGCTTGCCGCAGAGGTAGGTTTGTTAAAAGGTACTAAGTATAGCGCCCAGTATATTACCCCTAAGCTCCCTTACAGGTAATCTTCCCTAGGATTAACCAAATCAAACAATAAATAAAACCAACTAGAATAGTTCAGGAGCGCTACCAAAAGCTATAGGAGTAGTCTGGAGATCAATATAACATTCTACACATCTTAATTAAAGGTTCTTATTTATTGTACAAAATTAAAACAGAAATAACAGGGATGTCTCCCTTTTGCAATAACAGATCAAATATATATTCAATAAATTGGTTAAAATAATGTCGGACTCAAAAATTAAAATACTGTATGCAGAAACTAAAATCAACCGTTGGCTAATTCAACCTTAGCTAATTAAAACTAAAGCATCCAAATCTGCCCAAAGTTCAGATATGGTGTACGCTCCAGCGTGTTTTTGAAGACACTATCGGCACTTATTCGTAATAAGTGGATTTACAGACCATAAGAGTGAGGTGCACGCTCCAGCGTGTTTGCAGGTGTTATGGGTTGGATAAAACAAATGGCAGTTCGTTAACGTTCTCCTCCCCTGTACTCGTTTTCGTCCGAGATTCTGCAGGGAACAACAGAACAGTTCTCCAATCCTTCGAGCTGGTTGTATGTGGTTCAAACGTCAACACAAAGGTAGGTTGGAACAATGAAGCCCTTGTTGCCGCCTTCTTTCATGGGCTCTCTGATGCGATTAAAGACGAAGTTGCTGCCAGAGATTTACCAGAGGATCTCGAGGCATTGGTGTCTTTTTTGATCCTAATTGACATCAGACTCAGAGAGAGGCCCTCTTTCAAGGAGCGCTTGCGGAAGCCTCCTGTTCCGTTGTCTCCTACTTGTTCATTCCCACCCATGCCTCCCTCTCCTCCCATGCCTCCTGGTCCTTTTGAAGTCTTGTCCTACACGGCCGGGAAACACTCACACCTAAGGTCCTGTCGGGGGCAGACCTTGGGTGGTTTATCCTCGTCCCCGGAACCGCTTAAGGAGAAACCTTTAGTCACGGTTGTCCTTTCCTGGGTGGACTCCTCCATAGTCACTCAGGCTCTTGTTGACTCCGGTGCTGCGGGCTATTTCATTGACAGTGCTTTTGTATCAAGGCACTCCATTCCTGTTTTGCCTCGGTCTGTTCTGCTTGCTATTGAGGCCATTGATGGCAGGGCCCTTCAGCCCGCACTCGTTACTCACAAAACTGCTCCGTTGTCCTTGGCTGTTGGGGCTCTCCATTTTGAAACCCTCCAGTTCCAGGTGATAAACTCTCCGCATTTTCCGGTTTTTCTGGGTTATCCCTAGCTCCAAAAGCACAATCCCAGTCTCGACTGGCGCAGGTCCGAAATTTTGTCATGGTCCCCGCAATGTATTTCCACTTGTCTTCGGAAACCAGTTAAAGTCTTGTGCACTACTTCAGTATCTCAATTGCCAGAGGAGTACAGAGAGTTCCTAGACGTTTTTGACAAGGTGCGTGCCGGTACGTTGCCTCCTCACCGGTCTTACGATTGTGCCATAGACCTGCAACCCGGAGCCATTCCTCCTCGGGGCCAGGTGTTTCCTCTCTGTTGCAGAGAATTGTGCTACGGAGGAGTATGTTGCTGATGCTCTGTCACGAGGGATCACCCGCAAATCCTGCTCTCCTGCAGGGGCTGGCTTCTTCTTTGTGAAGAAAAAGGGTGGCGAGTTAAGACCATGCATCGATTATAGGGGTCTTAATTGTCTTACCATTAAGAGTGCTTACCCTATTCCGCTCATTATGGAACTCTTTGACCACCTCAAGGGAGCTACGGTCTTTACTAAACTTGATTTGAGAGGAGCGTACAATCTCATTAGGATTAAGGAGGGCCACGAATGGAAAACAACATTTAACACCAGGAGCGGGCATTATGAGTATCTTGTAATACCCTTTGGCCTATGTAATGCTCCTGCTGTTTTTCAGGAATTTATTAATGATGTCCTACGAGATGTTGCAACAGAGTGTTGTGGTGTACTTAGATGACATCCTCATACACTCAACCACACTTGAGGCTCATCGTTCTGATGTTACACGGGTTCTTCAGAGACTACGTCAGAACGGCCTGTTTTGTAAACTCAAGAAATGTGAGTTCCATCAGACTCAAGTAACCTTCCTAGGTTATGTTATCTCCGTTGCAGGGTTCTCCATGGATACTGACAAGTTATCTGCAGTTCTGCAGTGGCCTCGCCCAGTTGGTCTTCGGTCTATTCAACGTTTTTTGAGGTTCGCCAATTACTATAGAAAGTTTATTAAAAACTTTTCTTCCTTGGTCAAACCTATCACAGACATGACCCGTAAAGAGAATGATCCACTCCATTGGTCACCTACTTCCATTAAGGCATTTGATAGTCTTAAGACTGCCTTTACTGCCGCTCCAGTTCTGGCTCATCCTAACCCTGTCCTGCCTTTCGTTCTTGAGGTTGATGCGTCTGAGACTGGAGTAGGTGCCCTCTTGTCTCAACGTCCTATGTCTGACGGTTCCTTGCATCCGTGTGGTTTCTTCTCTAAGAACTTGTCTCCAGCGGAGTGCAATTATGAAATTGGCGACAGGGAATTACTGGCCATAATTTTGGCACTCAAGGAATGGAGGCATCTTCTCGAGGGTACTAGCGTGCCAGTGCTCATTCTTACTGACCACAAGAATTTAACTTATCTATCTGAAGCAAAACGTTTGTCGCCCCAACAGGCCAGATGGGTGCTGTTTTTGTCTCGGTTTAATTATGTGGTCTCCTATCTGCCTGGTTGTAAGAATGTTAGGGCTGATGCCCTCTCTCGACAATTTTCACCTTTGTCCAAGGAGGAGTCTGTACCTACTCCAGTTATACCTCCTGACCATATTTTGGCTACCATACGTACTAATTTGACTTCTCCCTTAGGGGAGGAGATCCTGGCTGCACAAACCAATGCACCTCCTGAGAAACTTAGTGGTAAGTGTTTTTTTCCTGAAAATCTTTGAACTAAACTTTTGCACACTTACCACTATCCTAAAGCCGCAGGTCACCCATTCAAGAACCAAATGATTTGGTCTATCACTCGACAATTCTGGTGGCCAGGTCTTCGTTCTGATGTTGCTGCGTATGTTGCCCCCTGCTCAGTTTGTGCACAGAATAAGACTCCTCGACGTCTTCCTGTGGGTCTTCTTCAACCTATTGCTAATGGTGAGCGTCCTTGGACACATCTTTCCATGGACTTCATTGTTGAGCTCCTTGTTTCCAATGGCAATACTGTTATCCTTATGGTGGTTGACCGTTTTTCTAAAATGTCACATTGCATTCCCTTGATGAAGCTGCCTACCGCTCAGGAGCTTGCTTCAATTTTTGCCCGGGAGGTCTTCCATTTACATGGGTTACCCAAGGAGATAGTGTTGGACCGGGGTAGCCAGTTTGTCTCCAGATTTTGGCGTTCCTTTTGTGCTCAAATGGGGATCCAGCTTTCCTTTTCCTCGGCATATCACCCTCAATCCAATGGGGCTGCGGAACGGTCTAATCAAGCTCTGGAACAGTTCCTCCGTTGCTATGTCTCAGATCACAACAATAATTGGTCTGAACTGTTACCTTGGGCAGAGTTTGCTTGTAATAGTGCTATAAATGCTTCCTCCAAGTTATCCCCATTCATGGCGAATTATGGGTTTCAACCATCCTTGTTGCCCGATTCATTCATGTCTCAGGGTATTCAGGCTTTGGAGGAGCATCTCCGGCAACTCCGTTCCACGTGGCTGCAGATTCAGGATTGCCTTCATCGTTCTATGCAGCGCCAAAAGTTCCAGGTTGATCGTAGGCGTCTGCCCGCACCTTCCTACCAGGTTGGTGAGAGAGTTTGGCTTTCCTCCCGCAACTTGAACCTTCATGTGCCTTCCAATAAATTGGCTCCCCGTTATGTTGGTCCTTTTCGGATACTCCGACGGGTTAATCCTGTGGCCTACGCTCTTGACCTTCCTCCTGCTATGTGCATCTCCAATATTTTTCATGTCTCCCTCTTGAAACCATTGGTTTGTAATCGGTTTACCACTGTGTTGCCTTGTCCCCGTCCTATCTTTGTTGACAACCATGAGGAGTATGAGGTCAGCAGCATTATTGACTCTCGTATGTCCAGGGGCCGTGTACAGTATTTGGTTCACTGGAGGGGCTACGTTCTAGAAGAGCGTTCTTGGGTTCCCTCCTCTGATGTTCATGCTCCCGCCCTCCTCCGTGCCTTCCATGCCCATTTCCCCAATAAGCCTTTTGTCCTCCCGTTGGGGAGGGGTCGTTGAGGGGAGGATACTGTCAGGGTTTTTTCCCTGTTTGTTTGCCTTGTGCTGCTGGCAGCCATTTTATTCACCTCTCTTCCTGACTATGGTGCATTGTGGGGGATGCTGCTCATTTTCTGCACTTCCTTGTATGGCCAGACTGGTGTGCACCAATAAAAAAGTGTCGTCTAGAGTTCTAAACCAAAAAATAGCATAGATGCCTTCTTTTTC
Source organism: Bombina bombina (assembly GCF_027579735.1). Classification (NCBI taxonomy): domain Eukaryota; kingdom Metazoa; phylum Chordata; class Amphibia; order Anura; family Bombinatoridae; genus Bombina; species Bombina bombina. The sequence goes on along the minus strand of NC_069501.1, from coordinate 545,565,688 downwards.
AAATAAAGATAGCAAGAGAACGAAAAAAAAATTGATAATAGGCGTAAATTAGAAAGTTGCTTAAAATTACATGCTCTACCTGAATCACGAAAGAAAAAATTTGGGTTCAGTGTCCCTTTAACTGGTGAATTTGATGTATCTGGTTTGCTGGGAAGGTGCCGTTCCATCACTTTCCATGAAAAAGCGTATTACAGGCTGGAACAGGTAATGCAACATGGTTTCTGTGGATGGTTTGTGGTTGATTACACTTATCGCATCTAGTTATGTGTGTCTGGTGAATTTGGTCTGTATATGTTGCTAGAAAGGTGTGTTCCGTCACTTTTCATGAAAAAGTGTATCTCAGGCATTGGAACAGGGTTTCTGTGGATGGCTTGTGGCTGATTACACTTGTTACATTTAGTCACGTGTGACTGGTAAATTTGATATCTGGTTTTGTCTGTATATGTTGCTGGGAAGGTGCCGTTCCGTCACTTTTCATAAAAAAGCATATTACAGGCCAGAACAGATATAATGTGGTTTCTGTGGATGGTTTGTGGCTGATTACACTCATTACATTTAGTCATGTGTGACTAGTAAATTTGATATCTGGTTTGCTGGGAAAGTGCTGTTCTATCACTTTCCATGAAAAAGCGTATTACAGGCCGGAACAGGCGACTTGTGAATTTGGTGTATCTGGTTTTCTGGGAAGGTGCTGTTCCGGGCTGTTATGTTTGGTTCCAGACACTATTTTGGTAGTTAAAGGGTTAATTAAATATTACATCACAAAGATTATTGTTCCTAAAATTGTTCTCGAGTCTCTAACACATCACATTATACTTTCAATCAATTTCCTTTATAAAAGGCCTGTTCCGTTCCGGCTTTTACACTGTTCCTATTTTCTGTATCCACCTCTATTTGTGTCACTGTCACCATTCGCTCTGTAGATTATTTTGTCTTCAACACTGTAACCCTTAAGGTAAGAGGGAGAAGACTACAGTTCACAAACTACCTTTTCTTTGTGTCACTGTCACCCTATGGTGGGAGGGACAGGGTGACAATTCATTGTGCCTCGCTTCAGTTATATTTTCCAGCATTTCATTAGTGAGTTTTATCTGCCATTCACATCTTTAGTTTCCCAATACATGGAATAGCGCACATCCAGCGAGAATCACTCGTCTGTATCACTTTGGGGGTGGTAATGATAGATACCTGCTGTCTGTGTTACTGGCACTCTATAGTCGGAGGTACAGACCACATACTTGGCACCCTGCTCCATCTGCCGATGTCATTAGTATAAATTCATAGACACGTGAGGTTTTATGTATACTTTAGATACAATAAATATGGATTTTTATTTGCATCATAGTGAAGTCTGCAAATCTTTTTCTATTGATAGATTTACTTGTGAGGTTGGCGAGGAGACATCATGTAAAGATTAGATTATTCATCAAAATTCATTGGGCCTTCCTTCAGTTATATTTCCCAGTATTTCGTTAGAGAGTTTTATCTGCCATTCACAGCTTTAGTTTCCCAATACATGGTATAGCGCACATCCAACGAGAATCACTTGCAGCACGGAAAAATAAACATCCTACCTACAACACTTGGCAAACTTGCTTTGCAAATCAGTTTATGTCAATGTTTGTAACTAAAATACACACACCCATTATTGTTATGGTAGTCTCGCTGGTAGAACAAAAGGTGTCTTCAGGGGCTGGCTACAGGCATTCTGGGACTTTGTAGAGACATGGTCATGATTTTTCATGCCCAGCATGATGAATTCAAAAAGATTCTATTGCCTCTGTGAATGATCTTGTCACAAGGCCGTGTGTCACTATTTCAAGGATAAAAAAGTAGTCTCTCTTATATTATTTCTCTTAAACAAAGTTTTATTTTTTATAGAGTTTTGAAGGTGTTTTTTTGAGATGCTGTTATCCTTAAAGGGATAGTCTACACCAGAATTTTTATTGTTTTAAAAAATAGATAATCCCTTTATTACCCATTCCCTAGTTTTGCATAACCAAGACAGTTATATAAATACACTTTTTACCTCTGTGATTACCTTGTACCTAAGCCTCTGCAAACTGCCCCCTTATTTCAGTTCTTTTGACAGACTTGCATTTTAGCCAATCAGTGCTGGCTCCTAGGAACTCTACGTGCGTGAGCACTTTTATCTATATGACACACATGAACTAACACTCTAGTGGTGAAAAACTGTCAAATTGCCCTGGGAGACGAGGCGGCCTTCAAGGGCTTAGAAATTAGCATATGAACCTCCTTAGCTTTCAACTAAGAATACCAAGAGAACAAAGCAAAATTGGTGATAAAAGTAATTTGGAAAATTGTTTAAAATGGCATGCCCTATCTGAATAATTAGTTTATTTTGGACTAAACTGTCCCTTTAACAGAGCGAAGATTTTCTATACGCTGAGAAGTGAATGGTTACATGCTAGGTGCTGCTCCATTAATTATAATAGAGATTGACTCTCACCTCTTGGTTATGACAGAGGAACACATATTTATGCATTCTTATATGTTTTAAAGGACCAGTAAATACAGTAGATTTGTATAATCAACAAATGCATGATACAAAGACAATGCAACAGCACTTAGTCTGAACTTTAATAAATAGTATGTATGTTTTTTTCTGACAAATTTCAAAGTTATGTAATATCTATTTCCACTCCCCCTGTATCATGTGACAGCTATCAGCCAATCACAAATGCATATACGTATAGTCTGTGAATTCTTGCACATGCTCAGTAGGAGCTGGTAACTCAAAAAGTCTAAATATAAAAATAATGTGCACATTTTGTTAATGGAAGTAAATTAGAAATTTGTTTAAAATTGTATGCTCTATCTGAATCATGAAAGTTTAATTTTGACTTGTGTCCCTTTTTAATTAATTTAGCCCATTATGTCAACCTATGGTGGGAAAAAGCATAGGTTTACACTTACAGGATACCGGTGTTGTGCTGGTAGTACAAGGGTTAAGATACACTGGTTACTTATTAGAAATGTGTGTGTAATCTCTGCACTTTATACCTAATTTCCAGTATAAATTTCCCCTGAGCTATCCCTTTGTCCACACTGGTGCCTTACAACAATGCCAAGCAAGACTGTCCTACCCACAGCTGAGGAAGCTCTGCCAGGTCGGGCTGAAGCTCTGCAAGTGGCACGTAAGAACCAGCTCCCTATATCATTTTATTAAGGGAGTCGTCAAAACTATGTGAACTCTGCACTATAGATTGTTATAGTACAGGGGGTTAGAGAGTTCATTGTGATGCTTAAATGGGCAGGGTGCACCTTGTAATGACAAGACATCTTTGTTATGTTGCTTTAGAACATATGAAACAAGGTTTAAACAAATTATCATTTATTTAGTTGGACTTATTACTGCTGTTGATTTTCAATAGCCAAATTCCATGAACCATTTGCCTTTTTTGGAAGGGACAATCTGCAGACAAACAAGAGTCAAAATCATAATATTAGTATAAAATTATTTTGCATTTGTTTTCAGTTAAAGCCATTTAGAGAAATATGTAGCATGGTTAACCTTGTGCAGTCAGCAGTGTGCATTTCAAACTCTGAAAATTAGAAAATTCTCCTGCTGAAATTAAGCAGCAATATGCACTTTTTAGCATGTAAAACGTAAACAAAAGAATAATGAAAAAGTGAGGCTTTTTTAAGAAGTGTCTTTTTCTCTTATTGTTTATAATTTTCTGCATATTGACATTAATCATCGGTTGTTATGGTCTAAGTGATCTGCGTATCACTATCTTTTTCTTTTTTGATGCTATGTAAAATGTTCAATATATCTGTACAAATTTAATCTCGATATAAGATATATAAAATAAAAAACTCACTTTTCAGAGCTAAAATTACATGAAACGGGGGTAAAATAAATACAAGTATATTGCAAAGTTGTTTTTCTGTGCATAACAAAAAAAATTAAATAAAAATCTCAAGGTGTTTGCTGTCCCTTTTAATAGCTGAGGAAACAGTTTGTTCTTGCAAACTCTGAATAACTGACATTTTCTTTTTATCAAAACTAGGTATGGTACCCACTTTAATGTTCAGCAAAACAAATCTGTAATACAAATGTATTAATTTGATTTAAACTCTTGTCTCTCCCTTTTTTCTGTTTTTCAGCCAAACATGTAGTCAATGGGAAGTCAGCACTTGAACCATTCCCAGCAGGGCTAGAGCTGGCAATGTTTGGTGAGTCTGCTCCATGACCTCACAGGGTGACACATGAATAAGACATCGGTAGCTATGGGGCCACCACCATAATGTGACACAGAATAATAAGCTATAGGACATGAAGTTTGTAGCTACAATGACTATTTGCTTTTTGCTGTTTTACAGGTATGGGTTGTTTCTGGGGTGTAGAGCGTTTGTTCTGGAAACAAAAGGGGGTATTTTCCACACAAGTGGGATATGCCGGAGGGTTCACCCCAAATCCCACCTACCAAGAAGTATGCACAGGTAAATAATTATCTGCAGTCACACAGCCATTGTGCCTAGCATTATTTTTTGTTAATCTTGTATTGCTTCGCTACACAGCTTTTATCTTCATTCTGCTGGGAAGCGCTTTACTTTATTGTATAGAAACTTTAATGGTCATTATAGTAAAAAAAATGCATCGACCCTAGACTACTTTGTGTTTAATCAGCGCCAAGGGGTTATACACACAGTACTGCTGGTCCCAAGTGGAAAATGTTGCTGATACACACAGCAGTGCTAGCTCCAAATCTAAATTGCGCGACTAGCTCTTCTGATTAGATTAGATTAGATCAGCATCAGTTTCCTCTCGGGACCAACAGTGCTCTGAGTCCCAAGCTTTATTTGTACTGTGTGTTTAATCCCTTTGCGGTGGTTAAAGGGACAGTATACACTCATTTTCATATAACTGCATGTAATAGACACTACTATAAAGAATAAGATGCACAGATACTGATATAAAAATCCAGTATAAAATTGTTTAAAAACGTACTTGGAAGCTGTCAGTTTGGCTCTGTTGAAAAGGTAGCTGGAAAGCCCACTGCAAGTGGCAAATAAGACCCTCCCCCCTCCCCCTTCTTTTGCATATGAAAAGACCCTTTACACAAACAGGAGCAAGCTGGAGTAGGTAGTCGAGCGTATTCACATAAAACTTTGGGGCTTGGTTAGGAGTCTGAAAATCAGAGCAATGTTATTTAAAAATAAGCAAAACTATACATTTATTTAAAAAAAAACCTTTATGGGCTATATAAATAGATCATCTACAAAACATTTATGCAAAGAGAAAATGAGTGTATAATGGCCCTTTAAACGCACAGTAGTCTAGGGTCGATATGGGTCTTTATTTAGAGATAGACCTTAGTCCTTTTTTATGATCACCCCTCTTCACTTTTATGTATTCTATTATGCATATAATTTTCATATATTACTTTTATGTATTCTGTTATGCATATAATTTTTAGATATTAAGTTATATTTTATCACTCTTATTCACATTTGTATATATATTTTTATTTACACTATATCACATATATTATTGTGATTAGGCTTTCTAATTATTTTGATAGCCATACTATATAGTAAGAGTTATCACAATGTTTTGATCGTACTATCGAATCACATAGATTAAAAGTTTCATTTAACACTAGGATTGAATACCTGTATATATCACTAAGATAAGTCGTCTTACAAATTCCACCTTAAAAATAAGAGACTGCCTCGATCGTCATAAAACCACCTTAATCTAAGATCCAATCAGATGCTTTAAATGGATATAAAATTTAGCACCAACAATCAATTATACTCTTGAAAAAGCCCATAAACCGGGCAAAACGAGTTGACAGTTGTTTGGGGTGCCTGGTCCACCACAGATTATTACAGCCTACAGGACAAGTACTAGTTGAAGATTTGCAGTGCGCATTGCGCAATATTGCAAAACAGAGACGTAAGTTATTGACCAATCAAAAAGCCGCAAGAAGGTCATGTGATGTACACGGAAGTTGAAGCCGAACGCACATGCCGAGGAAAAGTACACAAGAATCGGAAGGTGATACATTCCGTGTAGTGATGGGAAGTTCGGTTCATTTAGATGAATCGGTTCATTTCGGACAGTTCGATTAACTGAACCGATTCATGAACCGATTCATAAGTTCACTTGAGCATGTGATGCAGAGCTGCAGATTCTCTTACTGCAGACTCTCTGCCCGCTGATCTGATGTTTGAATCATGACTCATGATTAAGTGTCTGACAGTTCAGCTCCTCCTGAGTCCTCACAGGCAGCGTTGGATACAACACAGTACATAGAACAAAGCATGCTGTATACTCTGTTCTATGTACGTTCAGTCTGGTGAACTGATTCACACAGTTCACTGAAAAGATCCAGTTCAAATGAACGATTCGTTCATGAACTGGACATCACTAATTCCGTGGTGAACTGTAGGAAGAGCTTTATCTGTATCAGGTGATACTCCTGGTTTTGAGTCTATTCAACAAACGACCCGAAGGTCTTGTGTCATTAACGGCTCTGCAGTTCTCCAAGCACATTGTTTCTTTTAAGTAAATTGTCTTTTAACAAATTGTTTCCTAACTTTTTGGACATATTGAACTTCTAAAAGGAGCTTAGAGGAAGTTTTAATGAACTTTTTATTATACACTTACTAAGGTGGTATACCGGAAGACTGATACATATGTTGCATGGACATTAACATTTTAAGGGAGACTTCCCTGATTTTTAGACTCTTTTTAGATATGTGTTTTACTTATTTGCAAAATAGCTCTTTAGCCCAGCGCTATATTAAATATATGTTTAACTATATTTTGATCTTTGCTTTATTATTTTAGTGGTTTAAGTCATATAGGTGTAATCTAGTAAATGATCTAATTATTTAAATGGTTTGCACTGGTCAGAGTCCTACATTCCTTTTTTCTGCTAGATGTTATATATAACATTAGATAAAGAGATCTTGATATATACTTTCATTGGTGTTTAAAGGGACACTGAACCAAAAAAATGTATTTTGTTATTCAGATAGAGCATGCAATTTTAAGCAACTTTCTAATTTACTCCTATTATCAATGTTTCTTCGTTCTCTTGCTATTTCTATATAAAAAAAAGAAGGCATCTAAGCTTTTTTCTTGGTTCAGAACTCTGGACAGCAGTTTTTGATTGGTGGATGAATTTATCCTCCAATCAGCAAGGACAAACTAGGTTGTTCACCAAAAATGGGCCGGCATCTAAACCTGCATTCTTGCATTTCAAATAAAGATACCAAGAGAATAAAGAACATTTGATAATAGGAGTAAATTAGAAAGTTGCTTAAAATATCATGCTCTATCTGAATCACAAAAGAAAAAATTGGGGTTCAGTGTCCCTTTAAGCTTATCAGCGCCCTCTCACATACACCCTTCTCATAGGGTCAATATGGCCCTTTAAAAGGGATGTTGTATTTATAATCATTATAACAGGGATATTCAAGACATATATATATTTAAATGCACATCAGTTCAATTCATTTTTAAATATAAGGACTTTACAATACACTTGTATTAGCAAAATGCTTCTAGTAAAAGCTGTCACTGTTTTAGTGAGAGATTTCTTTCATACAGGTGATGAGAGTCCACCATCCATTACTCCTGGGAACAACTTTTCCTGACTATTAGGAGGAGGCAAAGATCCCCAAACCCCAAGAGCTCTATAAAACCCCTTCCAACTTCCTAGAAACTAGTTTTGTTGTTACTTCTGCTGGAGATAGGTGAAGAATGAAGGTGCTCCGGATGTTTTGCTGTGAGGGGGGTTCTCAGACTGAGTAGTGTTGCTGATTAACGGAAGGATGTATTGGGTAGTGGCACAATTGCACATAATGGGAGTTAGTCTCAAGCCTGTCACAGGGGACCTGTCCTTTGCTTACTCCTGTTGGGTTGTTTGTATATGAAACTCATATTTCATATCCTCTGCTGTTATGTTTCAGCACCTGTTTGGCTTTCTACTGTATTCCAATTTATCTTCCAGTAGTTGGGTGCTTGTAGGTAAGTACTTTTTTCTTTTTTTTATAATTCTGGCACTCATATAAGCTTGTTGGGGCGGGCTATTTAGTTTGTACATTATTGTACTCTGTAGCCTAGAGACCTTTCTTTCTTTCTTTCTTTCTTTCTTTAAAATTGCTTAAAATTGCATGCTCTATCTGAATCACGAAAGAAAAAATTTGGGTTCAGTTCTGATTTTTCTGCTTCTTTTGCAGCAAGTTCCACAATAGATGTAAAGGATTCTTATCTTTATGTTCCTATTCATAGGGATCATTAGCAGTTTCTAAGGTTTGCCTTCCACGACAGACATTTTCACTTTGTTGCTCTTCCATTTGGTCTGGCTACTGCTCCCAGGATTTTTTTTTTAAAGGTTCTGGGCACCCTCTTGTCAGTGATAAGAGCCCAGGTTATTTCAGTTTTTCGTTACCTTGACAATATCTTGGTACAAGCTTCATATTTTCATTTAGCAGTATCTCACACCAACAGACTTTTGTTGTTTCTTCAGCAGCATGGTTGGGAAATCAATTTTCCAAAGAGTAATCTTGTTCCCAAGTCCAGAGTCACTTTTCTGGTCATTCAAATAGACTCAGTCTCCATGAGACTCTCTTTGACTGAACAAAGAAGGTTGATGCTGATTTCAGATTGTTCAAATCCTCAGTCTGTTCTTTGTCCTTCAGTGGCTCTTTGCATGGAAGTTCTAGGTCTAATGATTGCTGCATCGGATGCTATTCTGTTTGCTCAGTTTCACATGAGGCCACTTCAGCTCTGCATGCTCCGGCAATGGTGCATGCATCATACTTCACTTTATCTGATAATTTGTTTGAACTCCAGTCCCTGTCTTTCTGGCTGGAACGTTGGTCTATTATTTAGGGGGTTTCTTTAGTTCATCCTATCTGGACTTTGATCACGACAGATGCAAGTCTTTCAGGCTGGGGTGCAGTCTGGGGGTCTTAGAGATCACAAGGAGTTTGGTCTCCTCAGGAAGCGAGGTTACGGATAAATGTTTTGGAACTACGATTTTCAGTACCATTCAGAGTTGGACCTTGCTGGAAAGGGAGTCTCATCAGCATTTTTAGTCAGACAATGGTACAGTAGTACCATATATCAATCATCAGGGGGGGACTCGTAGTTCCTTAGAAATGAAGGAAGTATCTTAAATTCTTTAATTGGGCAGAGGGCAATTGTTGTCCATCCTCTGCATTTCATATTACAGAGGTGAGCAATTGGGAAGTGGATTTTCTCAGTCTTCTATCTCTGAATGGAGGAGAGAATGGTCTCTCCATCTGGATGTTTTCAATCAGATTGGGTCTCTCAGAGATCGATCTAATGGCCTCTCAGCTGAACAACAAACTTCCCAGGTACTTTGCGAGGTTCAGGGATCCTCGGGTGAAATTTGTTGATGCTCTACTAACTCCACACTTTGATTCATGCTTAGAAACCTGTGACTAGGAAGATCTACCATAAGGTTTGGAAGTCTATTTTGTGGTGCTTGGATCATGGTTTTACCTGGCATTATTTTAGAATTCCTAGGATTTAGCAATTTCTGCAGGTTAGTTTGGATAAAGGTTTTGTCCGCAAGTTGTATTACAGGGTCAGATTTCTGCCCTTTCAGTTTTGTTTAATAAAATATTGCTAATCTTCCTGATATTCAATGTTTTGTTCAGGCATTAGTCAGGATTAAGCCTGTTATTAAACAGATTTCTCCTCCCTTGAGCCTTAATCTGGTTTTAATGCTTTTTCAGGTTCCTCCATTTTAGCTCATGCATAAGGTGGAAATCAAACTTTTATCTTGGAAGGTTTTGTTTACTTTGGCAATCTATTCTGCTAGGAGAGTTTTTGATTGTCTTCCCTTTTTCTTGTGACCCTCCTTGTCTTATTTTTCATCAGGATAAGGCAGTATTGAGAACTAAGTTTTTGGTTTCTTACCTAAGGTGGTCTTAAAGGGACATTATACACAATTTTTTTCTTTGCATAAATGTTTTGTAGATTATCTATTTATATAGCCCATAAAGTTTTTTTTTTTTTTAAATGTATAGTTTTGCTTATTTTTAAATAACATTACTCTGATTTTCAGACTCATAACCAAGCCCCAAAGTTTTATGAGACTACCGTCAGCTACCTTCTCCAGCTTGCTTCTGTTTGTGTAAAGGGTCTTTTCATATGCAAAAGAAGGGGGAGGGGGGAGGGTCTTATTTCCCACTTGCAGTGGGCTTTCCAGCTACCTTTTCAGCAGAGCTAAACTGACAGCTTCTAAGTAAGTTTTTAAACAGTTTTATACTGGATTTTTATATCAGCATCTGTGCATCTTATTCTTTATAGTAGTGTCTATTACATGCAGTTATATGAAAATGAGTGTATACTGTCCCTGTAAGACAATATGACTAGGGAAATTCAAAATGTAAACTTTAATGATTCAGAAAGAGCAGCAATTTTAAACAACTTTCCAATTTACTTCCATTAACAAAATGTATTCAGTTTTTTTATATTTAGACCTTTTGAATCACCAGCTCCCACTGAGCATGTGCAAGAATTCACAGCATATACGTATACGTATTTGGGATTGGCTGATAGCTGTCACGTGATACAGGGGGAGTGGAAATAGACATAACTGAAATTTGTCCAAAAAAAAAAAAAATCTACTGCTCATTTAAAGTTCAGATTAAGTGTTATTGCATTATCTTTTTATCATGCATGTGTTGATTATGCAAATCTATTGTATTTACTGGTCCTGCTTTTGATTCAGAAGGTTTACTTGGAGGTGGGTGGGTCTCCTCTTAAACAGATTACTGCCCATTCAACTAGGTCAGTTGACACATCTTGGGTCTTTAAGAATGAGGCCTCTGTAGATCAGATTAGCAAGGCAGCTATTTGGTCTTCTTTGCATAATTTTACTAGGTTTTACTATTTTTACATTTTTACTACTTTTGAAGCAGCCTATTGTATGAAAGTCCTTTTAAGTTGTTGTTTCTGATTTTTTTTTTATTTATCTTTTTTTAATTTCCAAGCACAAAGTACATTACAAAGAATAAGACTATATCAGAAAAACTTCCATATACACAACAGAAAGTTATTAGTCGGTCATGACAAAATATAAACAGAAAAAAAAAAGGAAACCTTCCATTAGTTCCATATAGACGGATTAGACATCATTTAAACAACATCATTAATTTATCATATATTTCTATAATCTTGAGCTTTTATTATTGTACAAATGTGCTGCAATTCCTACTTTACCTAAAAATAATAAAGAAAATTAATAGATAAAAAACAAAACTAAACGAAGACAGAAGAAAAAAAAAAAGAGGGGAAGAGAATCCTGACGGCTCCCGCTCACTTCACGTTACCTTATTAATACCAGGCAAGAGGAAAAATATTGTTCAGAACCAAAGTTCCAAAAAAATCTGATTTGTGAAAACATTTTGTTAAAGAAAACTGTAAATTACTAGGTTGCTCTAGAATTAAAGTGAGCCATTTATCAAAAAATGCTTGAATCTGGTTATCTATCAATGCGTTCATATTTACTTGTTCAAAAATTATTTGTGATAAAACTGCCTGTTTAAACAATGTAAATGGAGGGGCAGTCTTCTTTTTCCAATAACGGAGGATTAAATTACGGCCTAGTAGGATTAATGTGTCTAGGATTTTATGAGATTTAATGAAGGTCTCATTCGTTAAAAAGAAAATTTGATATATATCTAATGTAATCTTCTCTTGCAAGATCTTAGCTAGCCAGTATGAAACTTTAGACCAGAATTGTCGAATTTTAGCGCAGAACCAAATACAGTGTAAAAGATCAGCGTTTGATTTCTTGCATTTACCATAATCACCTGCAGTGTTATGAGAACACTTAGCCAATATTTTCGGCGTAATATATGAGTTATTGATTATTTTGATATGGGATTCTTTCCAAGAATTATCAATTTTGGCCTCTTTTACCCGTCTAATACTAGATTTAATCTTTTCCAATATTATCTCTTGGAAATGAGGGCGCTAAGAGTCCACTAAAGACTCTAGAGCCAGTTGTCCTTGTTTTGACATTAGAATATTATAGATTAGTGAAATAGTGTGAATGCCATTTTGGTGTAAGACAATATAATCTTTAAGATCACCAAATTTAGCAAAGTCTTGCCTAATATTTTGGAGTCCATTGATAAAATGCCTAACTTGTAGATAGGCGAAAAAATTATGATTTGATAAGTTATATTCATGAGAGATAGTTTCGAACATTCTAACTCTACAATCATTATCAAGTAGTTGCGAAGCAAAAATCAAACCTTTCTCTTCCCATTTTCTGAAATCTTCAGAAGTCAAGCCTGTTGGAAACAAATTATTACCTCTAATAGGTAAATATGAAGATATATGATAATCTATATCTAGGGCAGTGCATAGTTTTTGCCATGCTAGAACCACATTACGGATTACCAACAATTTTTTAATATGTGGAGGTAATTGGACAGTTGGGCAATGAATGATGGCTTTGAGTGAAAGAGGAGTCACCAAGTGTTTTTCAATTAGCTGATTTGTACAATAGTTAGTATCTGTGACCCAGTCAACAGCAAAACGTGCAAGTATAGAGATATTATACCACTTTATATCAGGGAGGGCAAATCCTCCAAATTCTGGTAGCTGATGCAGTTTCACTCGAGATAAGTAATGCCTTTTCCTGCTCCAAACAAAAGATAGGCAATGTTTATTAAACAACCTTAAATCTTTGTTGGAGACAAAAAGAGGACGGCTTTGGAGAAAATATATTAGTTGTGGTAGCAGAACAGACTTAATTAACATAATTCTGGCCGAGAAAGAGATAGAGAACAGGGTCCATCTGCTCATCTTCTCAAAAGCCTTCAGAAAGAAAATGGAGAAATTATCATTATACCAGAACTTAGGATCCCTATGTAGATTGATTTCTAAATACTTTATATTATCTGTGGCCTGGAAAGGGTGCTCTTGATAGCTATCTTTCTGTTGATGGATCCACATAATTTCAGATTTGCCCAAATTCAATTTATATCCCGATAAAGAGCTGAATTGTTTAACAATATTCAGAACAAGAGGGATACTTACTTTAGTATTTTGTAAAAAAAGCAATAAATCATCCGCATATAGCGATAATACAATTCGCTGATTTCCCATTTCTATACCTTGAATAGTATCTCTTAATAGGATTCCCAGAGGCTCTATAGCCATATTGAATAAGAGGGGCAATAGAGGGCATCCCTGCCTCGTCCCTTTATGTATCCGGAATCTAGAAGTTGGAATACCATTAACTAAAATATAGGAGGTAGGGGAATTATATATAGACTTAACCAATGAGAGAAAATTCCCACTAAAGCCAAATTTTCCAAGTGTAGTATATAAATGGTCCCAAGTTACTGATTTAAAAGCTTTCTCGGCGTTGGCTGTTAATAGTGCATAGTCCTGTTTTTTACCATGTTTGTCGTATTGCCTATTGAACAAAAGATATTCTAATATGGTGATGACACGCCTAATATTTCTGATAGAGGATCTTCTTGGCATAAAGCCAGTTTGATCCTCATGTATTATTTGCCCAAGTTGTTTCTGATTCATTTTAGATTCTTTTTCTGCTTTTTCTTATTGTGTGCATGAAAAAAAACAAATCTTTCTAGTATTGTGGAAAAGGAGTTCGAATAAATAAATAAACATTGTTAGATAATGTCATGCTGGACTTCACTGCTTGGGTATTAGTTTCCCAGGAGTAATGGATTGAGGACTCTCACCATCTGTATGAAAGAAAACATAATTTATGCTTACCTGATAAATTCATTTCTTTCATGGTGGAAAGAGTCCACAAGACCCCACACATATATATATATATATATATATATACCGTATATATTTTTTTCTTCTTCTTCTGGTTGTAGCTCTCTTTTTTTTTTTTTTTTCGCACCTCCTTTTTTTTATGCCCTGCTCCCTTTTTTTTCTTGCTCGTATTACTTTATCCTACCTTTTTTGCTTTGCTATACGTCAGACTAGTTATTAGTGAGGTGGGAGGTGTTTTATAGAGCTAATGGGATTTGGGAGTCTTTGCCTCCTCCTAGTGGTCAGGAAGAGTAATTCTCAGGAGTAGTAGATAGTGGACTCTCACCATCATGAAAGAAATTAATTTATCAGTTAAGCATAAATTGTTTTTACTGCACATGTGGACATGAATGATATATAAATATGCTCCATGCAGCAGCATTATAAACACTCTCTGCTCAGAGGGTTGACAGTGGCTTCTGACATGTAAATTTAATTGTTGCCAACACAATGCAAGATGCCACCAGATCTCTGAGCAGACATACTGTTTAAAATGCTGGTTCATTTAGCATATTTATATATGCTTGATATGCACATGAACAAGAAAAGCTCTCACTGAAAACAGTAATAGCATTTATTAGAAGAATGTTTGCTAATAAAAGTGTTTTACAAAAAAAATTTCTATTCAAAACTGAAATGTCTGGATGAGCATTTCAGTTTTGGATTAAAGGCCCACTTAAGTCAAAATTAAAGTCTCATTATTTGGATAAAGCATGCAATTAAAAAAATAAACTTTCCAATATACTTTTATTATGAAAATATGCACATTATTTTTACAGGGAGTGCAGAATTATTAGGCAAGTTGTATTTTTGAGGATTAATTTTATTATTGAACAACAACCATGTTCTCAATGAACACAAAAAACTAATTAATATCAAAGCTGAATAGTTTTGGAAGTAGTTTTTAGTTTGTTATAGCTATTTTAGGGGGATATCTGTGTGTGCAGGTGACTATTACTGTGCATAATTATTAGGCAACTTAACAAAAAACAAATATATACCCATTTCAATTATTTATTTTTACCAGTGAAACCAATATAACATCTCAACATTCACAAATATACATTTCTAACATTCAAAAACAAAACAAAAACAAATCAGTGACCAATATAGCCACCTTTCTTTGCAAGGACACTCAAAAGCCTGCCATCCATGGATTCTGTCAGTGTTTTGATCTGTTCACCATCAACATTGCGTGCAGCAGCAACCACAGCCTCCCAGACACTGTTCAGAGAGGTGTACTGTTTTCCCTCCTTATAAATCTCACATTTGATGATGGACCACAGGTTCTCAATGGGGTTCAGATCAGGTGAACAAGGAGGCCATGTCATTAGATTTTCTTCTTTTATACCCTTTCTTGCCAGCCACGCTGTGGAGTACTTGGACGCGTGTGATGGAGCATTGTCCTGCATGAAAATCATGTTTTTCTTGAAGGATGCAGACTTCTTCCTGTACCACTGCTTGAAGAAGGTGTCTTCCAGAAACTGGCAGTAGGACTGGGAGTTGAGCTTGACTCTATCCTCAACCCGAAAAGGCCCCACAAGCTCATCTTTGATGATACCAGCCCAAACCAGTACTCCACCTCCACCTTGCTGGCGTCTGAGTCGGACTGGAGCTCTCTGCCCTTTACCAATCCAGCCACGGGCCCATCCATCTGGCCCATCAAGACTCACTCTCATTTCATCAGTCCATAAAACCTTAGAAAAATCAGTCTTGAGATATTTCTTGGCCCAGTCTTGACGTTTCAGCTTGTGTGTCTTGTTCAGTGGTGGCCGTCTTTCAGCCTTTCTTACCTTGGCCATGTCTCTGAGTATTGCACACCTTGTGCTTTTGGGCACTCCAGTGATGTTGCAGCTCTGAAATATGGCCAAACTGGTGGCAAGTGGCATCTTGGCAGCTGCACGCTTGACTTTTCTCAGTTCATGGGCAGTTATTTTGCGCCTTGGTTTTTCCACAGGCTTCTTGCGACCCTGTTGACTATTTTGAATGAAACGCTTGATTGTTCGATGATCACGCTTCAGAAGCTTTGCAATTTTAAGAGTGCTGCATCCCTCTGCAAGATATCTCACTATTTTTGACTTTACTGAGCCTGTCAAGTCCTTCTTTTGACCCATTTTGCCAAAGGAAAGGAAGTTGCCTAATAATTATGCACACCTGATATAGGGTGTTGATGTCATTAGACCACACCCCTTCTCATTACAGAGATACACATCACCTAATATGCTTAATTGGTAGTAGGCTTTCGAGCCTATACCGCTTGGAGTAAGACAACATGCATAAAGAGGATAATGTGGTCAAAATGCTCATTTGCCTAATAATTCTGCACACAGTGTATATGCACTTTTTCTGAGTCGCTATCTACTACTGAGCATGGGCAAAAGTGCCCAGTATATACAGTATCTCACAAGTGAGTACACCCCTCACATTTTTGTATATATTTTGTTATATCTTTTCATGTGACAACACTGAAGAAATGACACTTTGCTACAATGTAAAGTAGTGAGTGTACAGCCTGTATAACAGTGTAAATTTGCTGTACCCTCAAAATAACTCCACACACCATTAATGTCTAAACCGTTGGCAACAAAAGTGAGTACACCCCTAAGTGGAAATGTCCAAATTGGGCCCAAAGTGTCAATATTTTGTGTGGCCACCATTATTTTCCAGCACGGCCTTAACCCTCTTGGGCATGGAGTTTACCAGAGCTTCACAAGTTGCCACTGGAGTTCTCTTCCACTCCTCCATGATGACATCACCGAGCTAGTGGATGTTAGAGACCTTGCGCTCCCCCACCTTCCGTTTAAGGATGCCCCACAGATGCTCAATAGGGTTTAGGTCTGGAGACATGCTGGGCCAGTCCATCACCTTTACCATCAGCTTCTTTAGCAAGGCAGTGGTCGACTTGGAGGTGTGTTTGCGGTTGTTATGTTGGAATACTGCCCTGCGGCCCAGTCTCCGAAGGGAGGGGATCATGTTCTGCTTCAGTATGTCACAGTACATGTTGGCATTCATGGTTCCCTTAATGAACTGTAGCTCCCCAGTGCCGGCAGCACTCATGCAGGCCCAGACCATGACACTCCCACCACCATGCTTGACTTTAGGCAAGACACACTTGTCTTTGTACTCCTCACCTGGTTGCCGCCACACACACTTGACACCATCTGAACCAAATAAGTTTATCTTGGTGTCATCGGACCACAGGACATGGTTCCAGTAATCCATGTCCTTAGTCTGCTTGTCTTCAGCAAACTGTTTGCGGGCTTTCTTGTGCATTATCTTTAGAAGAGTCTTCCTTCTGGGACAACAGCCATGCAGACCAATTTGATGCAGTGTGCGGCGTATGGTCTGAGCACTGACAGACTGACCCCCCACCCCTTCAACCTCTGCAGCAATGCTGGCAGCACTCATACGTCTATTTCCCAAAGACAACCTCTGGATATGACGCTGAGCACGTGCACTCAACTTCTTTCGTTGACCATGGCGAGGCCTGTTCTGAGTGGAACTTGTCCTGTGAAATCTCTGTACCATGCGACAGCTCAGTTTCAGGGTCTTAGCAATCTTCTTACAGCCTAGGCCTTCTTTATGTATAGCAACAATTCTTTTTTTCAGATCCTCAGTTTTTTGCCATGAGGTGCCATGTTGAACTTCCAGTGACCAGTATGAGAGTGTGTTAGAGCGATAACACCAAGTTTAACACACCTGCTCCCCATTCACACCTGAGACCTTGTAACACTGAGTCACATGACACCGGGGAGGGAAAATGGCTAATTGGGCTCTGGTGAACTCCATGCCCAAGAGGGTTACGACAGTGCTGGAATTCCTGGAAAATAATGGTGGCCACACAAAATATTTACACTTTGGGCCCAATTTGAACATTTCCACTTAGGGGTGTGATCACTTTTGTTGCCAACAGTTTAGACATTAATGGCTGTGTGTTGAGTTATTTTGAGGTGACAGCAAATTTACACTGTTATACAGGCTGTACACTCACTACTTTACATTGTAGCAAAGTGTCATTTCTTCAATGTTGTCACATGAAAAGATATAACAAAATATTTACAAAAATGTGAGGGGTGTACTCATTTGTGAGATACTGTATGTATTTTATAATTGGCTGATGGCCAGCCTATTTGTTGGTTGAGAACCTGGGTTACTCTTGCTTACGGGTTTGCTAAATGTAGCCAACAATAAGCAATCACTATCCATGGTGCTGAACCTAAAATGGGCTAAGCTTTAACCCTTTAAGGACACAGCTTTCAGTTTGCTCAATTGTTTTATGTCCTTAAGAGGTTAAATTCCTGCTTTTAAAATAAAGATAGCAAGAGAACACAGAAAAATTGATGATAGGAGTAAATTAGTAAGTTGCTTAAAATTGCCTGCTCTGTCTGAATCATTAAAGAAAACATTTAGGTTTAGTATCCCTTTGATGTAAATACTTTTTAATTTGCATTTTTTTTTTATGGAAAAAATAATCCAACCCATGCTTAAATTTTTCTCATTAATATGGGTGCTAATTTTGAGTAAAATGTCCCTTTAAAAGACTTGCAGTTCCGTTGTGTTTTTGCTTTATCTCTTTGCCCTGCACACAGCTGTGTTATTACATCTGTACAGCAGCCTCCTTCTCCCATTCCTGTGCTCTCTCCTCAGGCCTCACTGCTCACATTGAAGTTGTCAGAATTGTGTTTGATCCCAAAGTAATAAATTACAAGACCCTTCTGCAGTTATTCTGGGAGAACCATGACCCCACGCAGGGTGAGTGATCACCTACATCTTGCTGCCCATCAGAGTGCATCAGGCCTTGTCAGCATTCATTCATTGTGTTTTTTTACAGGGATGAAGCAAGGTCAGGACATTGGTACTCAATACCGCTCTGTAATATTCACCTATGGGGACCAGCAAAGAGAAGCAGCTCTACTGTCAAGAGACACCTTCCAAAAGGTACATACAGTTCCTAAACATATTTGCTCTCTCTCATGTTATTAAATAGATGATACCAGTGAAATGAATATGCCTCATTGTTTTGCAAGCTCTCTCACTTCCTTTCAACAGTTTTTCTAGAGACATCTCACATATGTCACAGTCTCAGCACTATAAAAAGAGAAAACACTCCTATAGCTTTATGCATGGGGGCGTCCGCAGAAATGTTTCCTGGGGGGGGCAACAAAATAAATAAACTACCCAAAGAATAATAATAATAGTGGCAACACGTTAAACAGACAGAGTTGCTTGTTGTACTCATGAACTGCACACAATTTTAAACATGGTAGCTCATTAGTGTCAAAAGAGTGACTCAAGTGAGTGCTGAT
Source organism: Bombina bombina (assembly GCF_027579735.1). NCBI lineage: Eukaryota > Metazoa > Chordata > Amphibia > Anura > Bombinatoridae > Bombina > Bombina bombina. Next base: position 545,546,557 of record NC_069501.1, on the reverse strand, counting down.
GCTTCAATATAAGCAGGGCTGCCACTAGAGATATACTAAACCCGAGGTCAGGGCCCCCTCCCTCAAAGAAATTGTATATACAATTATATATATATATATATATACACACACATACACGCTCTCTTTTTATAATCACAGTCTTTCTTTCTTTTGTTTTGTCTCATTTTCACACACATCCTACTACACCGTACACACCCCACACACCGTACACACACCGTACACCCCCCCACACACACACACCGTACACACCACACACACAATACCACACACACACACACACACAATACACACCATGACTATACACAATACCACACACACACACACACACACTATACCACACACAACCCACACACCGTACACACCCCACACACTGTACACACCACACACACACCCCACACACCGTACACACCACACACACAATACCACACACACACACACACACTATACCACACACACCCCACACACCGTACACACCCCACACACACCCCACACACTGTACACACCACACACACACCCCACACACCATACACACCACACACACACCCCACACACCGTACACACCACACACACAATACCACACACACACACACACACACACACACAATACACACCATACACACCATGACTATACACAATACCACACACACTATACACAATACCACACACACACACACACTATACACAATACCACAAACACTATACACAATACCACACACCACACAATACCACACACACGCACACCATCACCATACACACCACACACACACACACACACACACACCATGACCGTACACATATCATACACACATCATACACACCACACACACACACCATGACTGTACACACATCATACACACATCATACACACATCATACACACATCATACACACACACACACACCATGACTGTACACACATCATACACACACACACACACACATCACACACACACACCATGACCGTACACATATCATACACACCCCCTTCTTTTGCATATGAAAAGACCCTTTACACAAACTTTGGGGCTTGGTTAGGAGTCTGAAAATCAGAGCAATGTTCTTAAAAAATAAGCAAAATTATAAATTTAAAAAAAAAAAAACTTTTTGGGCTTTATAAATAGATCATATACAAAACATTTATGCAAAGAAAAAATGAGTGTGTAATGTCCCTTGAAGGGGGGATTAAACCACACAATTCAGATAGAGCATGTAAGTCACTTTTAAATTCACTTCTATTATCAAATGTATTTGTTCTAATGCCATCCTTTGTTGAAAAGCATATATAAATATCCAAAGCCGCAATGCACTACTGGAAACTAGCTGGCAATTGGTTGGTACACACATATAACTTTTTGTCATTGGCTCACCAGATGTGTCCAGGTAGCTCTCAGAAGTGCATTGCTCCTCTGTAGATTACTTTAGCTATGTGTTTAAATACATTTGCAGTTAGTTATATGCAAACAGCATTGCAAAAATAAAATGCTGTAACATAGAGTATTTTTATTTGCACTTTTGTCTTTTTGAAAAGCCAGATCAGAGGAGATAAAATAAATATACTGAAAAGGGGTATGTCTTTGGAATGCAAAACAACACAAATATATTTTTTTCAACTTTTATGTCATTTTAATTAGCCAGAAAAAGTTTATCTATCATTTAAAGTTTCAAACAAATGAATATTAACAACACAAAAATATTTATAAAGAAATAAAAGCATAATCAATCAGGAACATGTTAGATGCAAATATTACAGTTCTCTCACCACTAGGGGTCGCCATCCTGACAGCTCCAGACCTCCTTGTGCTTTACAGAAGAGAAATGAAATCCACACCAGCCTCCCACACTCATTTGGAGGGTCTGTTGTAGCTGTACCCCTGGGGCACAGGAAGGGGCCTGCAATAAAGTATCTGTCCTCAGCGCACCTTGATGCTCCAGTTTTCAACCAGGAGCGAGAAAACTGTCATCCAGCTGTGCAGGGTGGGTAAGCCTCTTAGAGGGAATAACCCCTTAACCACACCTCTCACCTGTCTGTAGGGCATATTGGGATATGTAGCCAGCAGAATAGATACTGGAGGATTCTTTCTACTCATCCCAACCCCTGCCTATAGATTAGCTTGTGTTTAATGTTACTAGTGTCACACATAACAAGTTAATCTATAGGCAGTGCTTGGGATGAGTAGGAAAAATCCTGGCCCCCTAAAAATGGCCCTGCTTCTGAGTGCAGTAAATGTATCGCTCACACGCAAGATAATTGTGTGTTTTTTAAATTAAAAACAAAAAAACGTTGTTAGAAAATAAATAACAAAATACTTGTGCATTTTTTTTTAAAAATGTGTGTATGTGTGTATGTATATATAGTATGTATATATATATATGTATATATGTATGTGTATATATATTATTCTTTATTTATAAAGTGCCAACAGATTCTGCAGCGCTGCCCATGGGTACAAGGATAAAAGTACAACGGAGAAACAATACAATAAAATACTAAATTTTACAGACAAATACAGGGGGAATTGTGGGCCCTATTCCCGTGGGAACTAACAATCTAGATGGGTAGGTGGATGGGAAACAGGAGGTGGGGACTGCAAAGGTGAAAATGATATTAGTGAGGAGATAGATGAGGGCAACTATTAGGTAAGTAAAGTTATTTTGTTAATAAGTCGGGTGATAAGCTTCCCTGAACAAAAAGGTCTTTAGGGAACGTTTAAAGGAGGGGAGGTTAGGGGAAAGTCTGACAGCTCGAGGAAGTGCGTTTCAAAGGGTTGGTGCTGCACGAGAGAAGTCCTGTAGTCTAGCATGAGAGGAGGTGATGGTAGAGGACGCAAGGAGCAGGTCATTGTTGGATCTAAGGGGCGGGCTGGAGTATATTTGTTGATGAGTGAGGACAGGTAGGGAGGGGCAGCATTGGTTAGGGCTTTGTAGGTCAGGGTGAGAATTTTGAATATATATACAGTGTATATGTGTGTGTGTGTATATATATATGTATATATGTGTGTGTGTGTGTGTGTGTGTGTGTATAATCTCAAAAACAAGTGTAACAACTGTTGTGTTTATTTGTACCCTTACTAAATTGTTGCACAGCTCACTCCAGGATCATTGCTTGCAGCCTGTGTTTCTGCTCCCGCTCATTTAGAATCTAGCTATAATGCTGGGACGGGCCCCACACTGTCTGAGCCTGCTCACATGAACAGGGGTGGGTGAAGGAACCCAGGCCTAAGACAGCAATAAAGGGAAAGGCAGGGTTGGATCAGCTCTTAGAAAACTATAGTCCACACAAAATATTATGCGTGTCACTCAAAGCACCTGCACTAAGTAGCGCAAAGATCTCTGAAAAATTGCAACACTCAAAATGTGAAAACCTTAGGCTTAGAGGGAAGTCTGCTGGTGGTTGAGGCACGGACGGGTCCCCTGCAAATACCGGACTCCTGACCCCAGTCACCTCTTACACCCCTGATGGCGGCTCTGGATATAAGATAGGGGTTGAGAAATATTATACGAAATCTAGGGCTGAGCATTTTATTTATGCGCACACACACACATATCTATCTATCTATCAAGATAAAAAGTATGGCACTCTTTCAAGCACACAGCTAGGCTAAAAGAAAATTTGAAGGTACATAATTTAGCTAAATGGTGATAGTCCCAGGGACACATCAAGGTCTCTTCCTCCCTGGGTCCTGAACCTACAACCACATAATACTTGATTCTAGATTCTTGCACCTGGGCCCTGTGGTTTCTAGTTACGCCTCTGATCTTACTATTGGCTTAGAACATATATATATATATATATATATATATATATATATATATATATATATATATATATATGCGATAAACTAGCAGCACCTAAAAGGTTTGACTATTTGTCTCTGCGTACCTTCTGGGAGTGAAGATATGACCTTAAGCCATTTAGAAAATAATATTTTAACTGCTACCTCCTGTATTAGCTTTGGGTCATATTGCTCCACATTAATTTGGTACAACATTTTCTTAGTAAATTCCCTCAAACTTTTTTTCGGCAATAAGAGGTGAGCGATCATGTTATCAGAGCCGGTTTTTTTTTCTTCAGTTGTTTTTAAATTTCATGAAGTGAGGTTCTTTCGCGCCGTTTCGTCTAGTGGCGCAATTCTCTTTTTAGTTGCGGTCATGAGACTGCGTTTTTTCTGGCTTCTGACAGACCGCAGTTTCTCTGCTGTGTTGAAGCTGCTGTATGTGAGCGGCTGGAGAGGATCCAAATTAATAGTGGGATCTTTCTGGTGTGCTAGGAGCGGTAAGCCCTCAGCAGTGCTGAGGTTTAAGGTGTCTAGGTTTTTCGGTTTATTTTGTTTTGTTATTATGGACACTAATGAGAATTCAAATTTGGCAATTGACCAAGGTTTGTTTTGCTTGGCGGCTCAGGTGGTTCCTCCTGTGCAATTATGCTCCTCTTGTTTAAATAAGACTTTATTATTTAAAGATAAGATTTCTCCTCCGGAGCCCTCTGTCTCTGAGGATAATGTTGTTCCAGCTTTGCCTCAGCTTTCCCCTCAAACATCCCAAATTTCACATGCAGTGCCCTGCGGTTCCTCTCAACAAGCTCCTGGGGGTGTTTCTTTTCCTGGGGATTTCGCTGCGCAGATAACTTCTGCTGTTTTAGCAGCCTTATCAGCTTTTCCAAAAGTTGCTGGTAAGCGCAAGAGGAAATCTAAACATATTGATATTAATAAGGGTTCTGACTTCGTTGCATTAGTCAGTTTGTCTCAGCTATCTGATGAGGATGATTCCTCAATGTCTGAGCGAGAATTGTCAGATTCTGATACTGTAGTGACCAATTCTGCAGATTCAGAGGAGATTAATTTCAAATTTAAGTTGGAACACCTCTGAGTTCTGTTAAAGGAGGTTCTTGCTACTTTGGAAGAATCCGACTCAGCTGAGAATCCAAAGAGGTCTAGTAAACTTAATAGGGTATATGATGTACCTTCGTCTGTGGAAGTGTTTCCAGTTCCAGAACGTATGGCAGATATCATAACTCAGGAATGGGATAAACCAGGGATTCCTTTTTCCCCGTCCCCTGTTTTTACAAAGATGTTTCCTGTTGCTGACTCTATTCGTGACTCTTGGCTTACAGTGCCCAAGGTAGAGGGAGCTATCTCTACTCTTGACAAGAGAACTACTATTCCTATTGAGGATAGTTGTTCTTTCAAGGATCCAATGGATAAAAAGCTTGTCTTTTTTTTAAGAAAATGTACATTCACCAGGGATTACAGTGGCAGCCTGATGCTAGAATTGCTACAGTTGCGGAGGCAGCATCTTGTTAGTGCGATGATTTATCTAATCATATCCTAGAAGAAACTACTATAGAGGAGATCCAAGATAGGATCAAGGCTCTAAAGCTAACCAATATCTTTATTTGTGATGCCAATATGCAGGTTCTTTGGCTGGGAGCTAAGATTTCTGGTTTCACTGTTTTAGCTCGCAGATCTCTGTGGTTGAAATCTTGGTCTGCAGATGTCACATTCAAGTCCAAGACTTTATCTTTGCCTTATAAGGGTAAAATCTTGTTTGGTCCGGGTTTGGCTGAAATAGTTTACGATATTACAGGTGGAAAGGGTTCTTTTCTAGCTCAGTATAAGAAGAATAGGCCTAAGGGTCGCCAGAATTCTAATTTTCATTCCTTTCCTAACTTTAAGGGACAGAAGTCTTCCTCCTCCTCCTCTTCCAAGTCAGAACACTCCAAGTCTTCTTAGAGGTCCAGTCAGCCTTGGAATAAGGGAAAGCAAGCCAAGAAGCCTTCCTCTGATTCTAAATCAGCATGAAGGGTCCGCCCCAATCCTGTTTTAGATCAAGTGGGGGCAGGCTCTTTTTATTTCGGCAGGCTTGGATACGAGATGTTCCAGATCCTTGGGCAATAGATATTGTATCTCACGGTTACAGAATAGGATTCAAATCTTGTCTTAGCAGGGGCAGATTCCACCTGTCAAGGTTATCTGTGGACCAGATAAAGAGAGAGGCCTTCTTAAACTTTGTAAAGGATCTATACTCCCTAGGAGTGATTGTTCCAGTTCCTCTAGAGGAACAGGGTCTCAATTCTGGACCTAAAGTGTCTCAATCAGTTTCTCAGTGTTCCGTCCTTCAAAATGGAGACCATCCATTCCATTCTTCCTTTGGTACAAAAGGGTCAGTTCATGTCGACCATACACCTGAAGGATGCGTATCTTCATGTCCCAATTTACAGGGATCACTACCAGTATCTGAGGTTTGCCTTTCTGGACAAACATTTCCAGTTTGTTGCTCTTCCTTTTGGCTTTGCTTCAGCTCCCAGAATTTTCACAAAGGACAGGTGGCCAGGTCCCAGGACATTGCTGCGGCACCTTTTCATCTAGCAAAATCTCATATAGAGATGTTGTTGTCTATTCTACGTTCCCACGGGTGGAAAGTGAATCTGGGAAAGAGTTTCCTTGTACCAAATACAAGGGTGTGTTTCCTAGGAACAATTTTAGATTCCTTGTCCATGAAGATTTTTTTGACGGACATCAGAAAATCAAAACTTCATGCTTCTTGCCTTTCTCTCCAGTCTATTCTTCCACCTGTGGCTCAATGCATGGAGGTGTTTGGTCTGATGGTTGCCTCGATGGACATCATTCATTTTGCTCAGTTCCATCTGAGACCTCTGCAACTGTGCATGCTCAGTCAAGGGTTTGGGGATCACTCGGATCTCTCGCAGAGGATAAATCTGGACTTTCTCAGGACCATCTGTCTTGGGACACATGCTTTCTGAGACCTTCCTGTGTGATTGTGACCACGGACGCCAGCCTGTTGGGCTGAGGAGCAGTTTGGGGTTCCTTAAAAGCACAAGGCTTGTGGACTCTGGAGGAGTCGTCTCTTCCAATAAATATCTTGGAGTTGAGAGCAATTTTCAATGCTTTGATAGTTTAGCCTCAACTAGCTTTGGTCCAGTTTATCAGATTCCAGTCGGACAACATCACTTCGGTGGCTTATAGCAACCACCATGGGGGAACTTGGAGTTCCTTGGCAATGGAGGATGGGGCTTGCATTCTCCAGTGGGTGGAGTCTCATGATTACCATCTCTCTGCCATCCACATTTCAGGGGTGAACAACCGGGAGGCGGATTTTCTGAGCAGGCAAACTTTTCATCCCGGAGAGTGGGCTCTCCACCCATAGGTTTTCACGATAACTCAGGTGGGGGATTCTGGAATTGGATCTGATGGCATCTCGTCAAAATGCCAAACTTCCATGGTACGGTTAAAGGTCAAGATATCCTCAAGCTGTTCTGGTAGATGCTCTGGTGGTTCCTTGGATTTTTGATCTAGCATACCTGTTTCCTCCGTTTGCTCTACTTCCATGAGTAGTTGCTCGGATTAAGCAGGAGAGAGCTTTGGTGATTCTAATAGCTCCTGCATGGCCTTGCAGGATCTGGTTAGCTTATCTGGTGATGTCATCTCTTCCTCCTTGGAGGTTACCTTTGAGTAAGGACCTTCTACTTCAGGGTCCATTCCTTCATCCAAATCTGGTTTCTCTGAAGCTGACTGCTTTGAGATTGAACGTCTAGTTTTGGCTAGACGTGGCTACACTGAGAAAGTTATAGATACTATGTTTCAGGCTCGTAAACCAGTTACTCGCAGAATTTGCCATAGGGTATGGTGTAAATACTTTCCTTGGTGTGATTCAAAGGGTTTTTCTTGAACAAAGTGAAGGTTCTTTGAATTTTGGCTTATCTTCAGGAGGGCCTAGGGAAAAGTTTGTCAGCCAGTACTCTGAAGGGTCAGATTTCTGCTCTATCTATTCTTTTGCATAAACGTCTGGCAGTTCTGCCAGATGTTCAGTCTTTTGTTCAGGCCTTAGTCAGAATCAGGCCTGTGTTTAAACCTGTTGCTCCTCCTTGGAGTCTTAACCTAGTTCTTAAGGTTTTACAGCAGGCTCCGTTTGAGCCAATGCATTCTGTGGACATTAAATTACTTTCTTGGACGGTTTTGTTTCTTATTGCTATTTCTTCTGTTCGCAGAGTTTCTGAACTTTCAGCTCTGCAGTGTGACTCTCCTTACCTTATTTTTCATGCTGATAAGGTGGTCCTTCGAACTAAGCTTGGGTTTCTCCCTAAGGTAGTGTCAGATCATAATATTAATCAGGAAATTGTTGTTCCCTCTTTTTGTCCTAATCCTTCCTCCCAGGTGGGGGATTCCGGAACTGGATCTGATGGCGTCTCGTCAAAACGCCAAACTTCCAAGGTACGGTTCAAGGTCAAGAGATCCCCAAGCCCTTCTGGTAGATGTTCTGGCGTTTCCTTGGATTTAAAATCTAGCATACTTGTTTGCTCTACTTACACGAGTAGTTGCTCAGATCAAGCAGGAGAGAGCTTCTGTGATTCTAATAGATCCCTGCATGGCCTTGCAGGATCTGGTTTGTGGATCTGGTGATGATGTCATCTCTTCCTCCTTGGAGGTTACCTTTGAGGAAGGACCTTCTACTTAAGGGTCAATTCCTTCATCCAAATCTGGTTTCTCTCAAGCTGACTGCTTGGAGATTGAACGTCTTGTTTTGGCTAGACGTGGCTACACTGAGAAAGTTATAGATACTATGCTTCAGGCTCGTAAACTAGTTACTCGCAGAATTTGACATAGGGTATGGTGTAAATACTTTCCTTGGTGTGATTCAAAGGGTTTTTCTTGGGACAAAGTGAAGGTTCTTTGAGTTTTGGCTTTTCTTCAGGAGGGCCTGGAGAAAAGTTTGTCAGCCAGTACTCTGAAGGGTCTGATTTCTGCTCTATCTATTCTTTTGAATAAATGTCTGGCGGTTCTGCCAGATGTTCAGTCTTTTGTTCAGGCCTTAGTCACAATCAGGCCTGTGTTTAAACCTGTTGCTCCTCCTTGGAGTCTTAACCTAGTTCTTAAGGTTTTACAGCAGGCTCCGTTTGAGCCAATGCATTCTGTAAACATTAAATTACTTTCTTGGAAGGTTTTGTTTCTTATTGCTATTACTTCTGCTCGCAGAGTTTCCAAACTTTCGGCTCTGCAGTGTGACTCTCCTTACCTTATTTTTCATGCTGATAAGGTGGTCCTTCGTACTAAGCTTGGGTTTCTCCCTAAGGTAGTGTTGGATCATAATATTAATCAGGAAATTGTTGTTCCCTCTTTTTGTCCTAATCCTTCCTCCCAAAAGGGAACGTCTTTTGCATAACTTGGATGTTGTGCGTGCTTCAAAATATTACCTTCAGGCAACTAAAGATTTTCTGCAGTCTTCTGCCCGGTTTGTTGTTTTCTCTGGTAGATGTAGGGATCAGAAGGCAACTTCTACCACTCTTTCTCTCTGGTTGAGAAGTGTTATTCATTTAGTTTATGAGACAGTTGGACATCCGCCTCCTGAGAGAATTACGGCTCATTTTACTAGAGCTGTGGAGCAATTTTCCAAGGCGGCCACATGGTCCTCTATTCATACTTTTTCCAAATTTGATTCTTTTGCCTCGGCTGAGGCTTCTTTTGGGAGAAAAGTTCTTCAAGCGGTGGTGCCTTCGGTTTAGGTCCGCCTGTTTTGTTCTCCCTCCCTTTCATTCTGTGTCCTCTAGCTTGGGTATTGGTTCCCATTAGTTATTGGAATAAATCATGGACTCTTTATGCCATAGGAAAGAAAACAAAATGTATGCTTACCTGATAAATTTATTTATTTCCGGGCATAGAGAGTCAACGACCCACCCTTGTTTAAATTCAGACGACAGTTTGTTTTAAACAAACCTTAGGCAGCTCTATATCCTTGTTACTTCTTTTCCCGTTCCCATTGGCCGAATGACTGGGGGTTATGGGTAAGGGAAGTGATACTCAGCAGTTTTGCTGTGGTGTACTTTGCCACCTCCTGCTGGCCAGGAGTGAATATCCCATTAGTAATTGGAATGAATCGTGGACTCTCTATGCCTGGAAAGAAAGAAATTTATCAGGTAAGCATAAATTTTGTTTTCCAAGAACTCAGTATCATATTCCTTCCTATCAAAATAGCTGTATTTACCAAGTTGTTATTTGGGTTATCCCTGTTTTTGATCTGTAGGAACAAAATGTGAGTTATATTTATCGTTATTTTACTAGGTAAATATTTGTTCAACCAAAAATTCACCTTTTGCCAAAAATTATTAACTTTAGGTCATGTCCAGAAGCAATGGATTAAATCTGGTTTGGGTAAAGAGCATCTTGTACAGGCGGCATCCTTCCGTGGAGACCATTTGTCTATGGTATCCGGTGCCAGTTAAGCTTTGTTTATTACTTTCATATGGGATTCCCTCTGGGTTTGTATATTAGTACATAAATAAACTAGTTTCAGACTCGTACCAATCTCCTCCACTGAAATCTCTATAAAGTCTTTTTGCCATTCGGATTGTATAATCTCTAAATTTCTGAGCCCTGACTTATACATCAGAAGGTTATACCAAATGGCAATGGATGTTTGGCCCGCCTTGTAAAGATTGACTCCTTGATCGATCTCCCCCAAAGACCAGTCTCCCCCAAATTTCTCCACCTTTACCATGAATGCCCAATTATGGTATTTCAGATTTGGAAAGCCTAGACCCCAAAATACTTTTTTTTTTTCCATCAATTTCCAAAAAGCAATACACATTTTTTTTTTTTTTTATTCCACAGAAATTGGGAACACGATTGGAATTTTTTTATATCTTTATCTCTGATGAATAACAGTAGGTTTTGACATAGGAAGAGAATCTTTGGCAAGATGATCATTAAGGTCCATTTTTTCATTAGGATTTTAAATACCTAAGCGCTGCGGAATCTGTTGGCGCTCTACAAATACCTGATAATAATAATAGCATGGAGATTTAATAGTTAGTTCTTAGACAAAGGGTTTTTTTCTGAGTCTGTAGTTGGCTTTGATTCAAGCTTGTAAACCTGTGACTAGGAAGATCAAGCATAAGATTTGGAAGGCTTTTGTATGTTTTGCAGGCTTCTCCATTTGAGCCCATGCCTGAATATCAAGTGTTTATCTTGGAAAGTTTTGTTTCTTTTGGCTATCTCTTCTGCTAGGAGAGTTTCTGAATTGTCTGCCCTTTCTTCTGATCCTCCTTCACTTATTGCTCATCAGGATAAGGCAGTTTTGAGAACTAAGTTTGATTTCTTACCTAAGTTGGTGTCTTCGGACATTATGAGTAGGGACATTGTTGCTTTGTTTTTGTCCTAATCCCTAGAATTCTAATGTTGTTAGAGCTTTAAAGTACTATTTGCAGGCTACTATGGATTACTTGAAGGTGAGTCAGTCACCTCCTAAATGGATTACTAGTTGCCACATCTTGGGCATTTAAGAATGAGGCCTCTGTAGATCAAATTTGCAAGGCAGCAAAAAAAAATTCTACCATTTTGATGTTTTTGCTTCTTTTCAAGCAGCCTTTGGTAGGAAAGTCCTTCAGGTTGTTGTTTCTGGTTGATGTAGTTTTGTTAAATTATTTTTGCTTACTTTTCATGTTCTGCATGAGAAAAACAAAAACATTCTATGTAAAGGAGCAGAACCAATGGCACCACCTTAGGAATAATAATCGGCTATGATAAATATTATTTTAATCTTATAGTCCGATTGAATATATATTATTAGTATTGCTGATAGGTGCTGTGTATTAAATGAAGTATTGACAAAAAACACAATTGGTGGTAGGAGCCCACCAATTGAAAAAGAATACACCAATAGCACTCTTAATTCCTATTCATTGTGAATAAATAGTATTAGTGTACTGTTTGGTGTGACTTTATTTCACAGACATAAGTTAAAACATAACTTTTATTAGTTAAATTAAAAAATGGGTGAAAATATAGAAGCATTAATACAAGACCAAGTCACTTGTGATTTACTAAGTATTAACCGCTATTGGAGGAATATAAAGTTGGCTGCCTTTTTGCTTAATTAATAGCCTTAATACCTTGGTATAATGTCAAACTACGCACTGTGGTACAATAAATCAATCTGCAATGCGTTTGTGCTAGTGCTATTGTATTGATACAGTATCATGATAGCAGTGTTTATCTGTTCTATCCAAAGAAAATAGATATTATAAGGTGGTCTAATATAAGTTGGCAAAAGTTTGGCTCAACATGGTACTATTATCCATAGTCGCAAACTTGTAAGTTAAATATAAGTGGTTGCTTTGAAAAAGTGTTTGACTTTCCAGTTGTATCAAAATGCTTATTAATAAAGTAACATGTAGATTTGCAACATATGTGTCAAGCAACCGTAAAAATGTATACGTTGGGACTAATTGTTGCTAATATTGGAAACTGCAGCTGATGTACACAGACACCTAAGATGTAACGCCAGAAGCTAGATTACTTCAATAATGCAATCTTAGCTGTAGTTGTGAGCTAAATGATATTACTATATCACACGGTCAAGGTTAGGCAGTATATGCAATTTGCCAAGCTAACGTATTGAGCAACAATTATTGTTCGCTTAAACTGCTGCCTTGTAATATATTAATAGTTATTCCACACAGACAGTCTATATCATTAAGAATATGCTAGATAATATTCATATAATGCCAAGCAAGTCTGCGCATTGGCCAACACTAGTCAGAAACTATAATGGATTTACCAATAAAACATGTTAGACAAGGTCTGGATTAGTTGAAAACAAAACCGACAGCCCCACAACTCTCCCTCCCGCCCTTGACATGTTTCGCCAGACAGTGTCTGTGTGGAATAACTATTAATATATTACAGTTAGTGGGGAAAAACTGTCAAAATGCATTTAGATAGACAGCCTTCAAGGTCTAAGAAATTAGCATATTAACCTCCAAGGTTTAGCTTTTAACTAAGAATACCAAGAGAACAAAGCAAAATTGGTGATAAAAGTCAATTGGAAAGTTGTTTAAAATGACATGCCCTGTTTGAATCATGAGAGGTTTTTTGGACTTGACTGTTCCTTTAATACTTAGTACATCACAAGTGTACTTGGATTAATGCTTTTATATTTTCACCTATTTTTAATTTAACTAATAAAGGATATGTTTAACTTATGTCTGTGAAATAAAGTCACACCAAATACTACACTAATACTATTTATTCACAATGAATAGGAATTAAGAGTGCTATTAGTGTATTATTTTGCAATTGATGGGCTCCTGCCACCTATTTTGTTTTTTTTGCCAAAAACATTCTAATCTATCTAGTATTGTGTAAAAAAATTTTTTTAAAAGCATTATATATCATTCTTGTTTCACCCTCATTACTCGTGGACTTCTCTGCTTCGGTATTAGTTTCCCAGGAGTAAGGGATCATGGACTCTCACCACCTGTATGAAAGAAAACCATAATGTATGCTTTCCTCATAAATGAATTTCTTTCATGGTGGTGAGAGTCCACTATTCCCCACCCAGTTTTTTCTTCTGGTGGTAGCTTCATTTTTCTTTTTGCACCTTTATTTTTTTTCTCACTCTTATTACTTTACCTACCTATCTTGCTTGGCTATACGTCAGACTAGTTTCTAGTAAGGTAGGAGGTGTTTTATAGAGCTCTTTGGGTTTGGGAATCTCATCCTAGTGGTGAGAAAGCATAATTCCCAGGAGTAATGGATCATGGACTCTCGTCACCATGAAAGAAATGAATTTATCAGATAAACATAAATAATGTTTTTTTGTGAATATTTTACTGGACAGCCTTACGTCTTCTGAACACTACTATGTTGTATCACTCCTTTTAACATCTGGCAGCATATCTGACCCCATAGTCTTAGTGCCCAAGATTCTTCATATAACAGAAGGATCCAAAGCCATACAGAGCTGCTGTATTACACTTACAGAACATAAGGCGTTATTGTACCTTCCTACCTAACAACCACCAAATATATACTCCCATGGGTATTCTTCTCATTTCTATAACATTAAATACATTTGCACACTTGCCATTGTTCTACTTCCATAACACATTTTAATTTAATTTTCAACTGATTATTTTTCACTCTGGTAACTTCCATATAAGTTGTCTTCTTAATGCAGTGCACCTCAACCCTGGCCTTGTGGCACATAACACCGTGTTTACCTGCTTGAGTAGAGGTGGCTAAAATGATTTAAAGGGACAGTCAACACCAGAATTTTTGTTGTTTAAAAAGAAAGATAATCCCTTTATTACCCATTCCCCAGTTTTGCATATCCAACAGTTATATTAATATACTTTTTACCTCTGTAATTATCTTGTATCTAAGCTTCTGCTGACTGCCCCCTTATTTCAGTTATTTTGACAGACATGCAGTTTAGCCAATCAGGGCTCACTCCTAGGTCACTTTACGTGCATGAGCTCAATGTTATCTATATGAAACATGTGAACTAATGCCCTCTAGTGGTCAAAATGTATTCAGATTAGAGGCAGTCTTCAAGGTCTAAGAAATTAGCATATGAACCTCCTAGTTTTAGCTTTCAACTAAGAATACCAAGAGAACAAAGCAATATTGGTGATAAAAGTAAATTGGGAAGTTGTTTAAAATTGCATGCCCTATTTAAATCATGAAAGTTTTTTTTGGACTTGACTGTCCCTTTAAAAGTGCAAAAATAAAATGCTTTAATGAATGATAGCATTTGTATTGCACTATTTCTTGTATATAATATGTGTTTAACCCCATAGTTAAAGCTAGCTCCATAGCCGGAAGGCACCACTAAGAGTTAGCTGAACATATCTGGTGAACCAATGACAAGAAGCATATGTGTGTAGCCACCAATTAGCAGCTAGCTCCCAGTAATGCATTGGTACTCCTGATCTAGGTATACTTCTCAACAACGTATACCAGGAGAACAAAGTGAATTTGATAATATAAGTACATTTAAAAGTTTCTTAAAACCACATGCTCTATCTGAATCATAAAAGTTTTATTGTGACTTTTGTGTTCCTTTAATTGGTGTCTCAGCTATGTTGATTGAGCTTTGAGATACAATCTCCAAAAATCTTATATAATACAATATGTTAGCACTGCATTGCAAAATGTCAACATACACAATAAATGTTTTGTAATCACTTAAAGGGCCAGTACATTTGCATGATCAACAAATGCATGATAAAAATACAATGCAATAGCACTTAGTCTGAACTTCAAATGAGTAGTAGATTTTTTTCTGACAAATTTCAGTTATGTCTATTTTCACTCCCCCAGAATCATGTGACAGGCATCACCCAATCACAAATGCATATACGCTTATTCTGTGAATTCTTGCACATGCTCAGTAGGAGCTGATAACTCAAAAAGTGTAAATATAAAAAGACTGTGCACATTTTGTTAATGGAAGTAAATTGGAAAGTTGTTTAAAATTGCATGCTCTATCTGAATAATGAAAGTTTAATTTTGATTTGAGTGTCCCTTTAACAAGGTTGTTTTGTAAGCCGTACATGGATAGCATTAATTTAAACGTGATCAATTAGAACCAGAGGTAAATGAGATGATTCACTGATCCAAGCAAACACTGTGTAGTATGCAGTGGGGTCAGCCAAAATGGATATTAAACATACAAATTAAATTCCCCATAAAAGGCTTTAATTAACATGAAACCCCACTTTTTTCATGATTCAAATAGAAGTAAATTGGAAAATGTTTTTTAAAATTGTTCACTGTTATCAAATGTACTTAATTGTCTTAGCAGGTAGAAAGACAGGTAGGTATGCTCAGGAGCATGCATGTGTCGGAAGCACTATATGGCAGCAGTTTTGCTAGAATGCTTTTAACAATGTCCTATGAACTGCAAGCACTGCTGCCATCTAGTGCACAGAAGTATTCTTGCTAAACTGCTGCCATATAGATCTCCAGACAGGTGCAAGCTACCTACCTATCTATACCTTTCAACAAAGAATACCATGAAAACAAAGTAAACATTTTTTTGTATGCTTTACCTGAATCATTAACAAAAACAAATAGGTTTCATGCCACTTTAACTATGTATAGTGAAAATATTTTGTAATGCACTTTCATTATTTACTGTGCCTATAATTTAAATAAAAAAGTGTTTTACTGTCCCAGAGAGACTGAAGTACAATCCAAGGAATTCAGACTGCTGACCCTTCTATGTTATGTACAAAGATTGTGTGATCAGTGTAGAATTTTTTTTTTCCAAAGTGTTTGTCCTTGGACTGGAAAGCATTGCAATTTATCCAATCAAAATGACAGTTTTAAATGCTTTTAAAACCTTTCATTTGTATGTGGCTGTTTTACAATGCAGTTGTTCACTTTTAATGCGTCTTTAAAAAAACAACAACTTTAATATCCCTTTAAGTACATATCATGCACTTAAGTCTTTCTGAACCGAGTCCAAAAAAGGAAATTTTTAGAACATTTTACAGCAAAAGAAGATAAAACAATGAATGAATATTGCAAAATTGTTATTTTCATTCATGAAACATGTTATAGGGATTATATTTGATTTTAATAAGATGTTTTGTTTTTTCTTAGATGTGCATTAATGTGAGTTACACATTTTGATCCTTTTTGCTCTTATGGATAGCTTGATACCATATTTCATGTTGCTATAATTGATCTGTGGTGTTGTCACTTTTACTGACGCATTAGTGGTTTGCAAGAGGAAGGTGCTAAGCAGACAGGAATATTTTTTTTATTGTGTTACCCTTATGAAACTTTATACCCCAGTGTGCTGTGTTCTTAGCGACTCTCTCCATTTTTCTCACATCTAGCAAGCATCTGCTCTGCTGTAGAAGGTTCTACCTGTAGGCAAAGATCTACGTTATCATAAAGAAGGAATATGCATGTTATTGCACATTTGCTGTATTATGTGTTTCTGGGAGCATCATTTTTTAAACGAAGTAGCTCTGGCTACCTTTATTGAATTTTGCATTGTTTAGCTGGTGTTCTGTCAAGTACTCCAATTCATCTAAAACTCCAATCTGACGTGACTTCCGCTGATTCCATGCATCTGATTGGTCCGAGTCTCGTGATAGGATTCACAACCAATCAGATGGGCACTGTAATAGCGTATTTACTATCTACTTTGCCTCTGTCTGGGGGGTTCAAGGGGGGCAAAGCCCCCCTTGTAAACCTCATTCCGCAAAGTTTACTTGGGGTCTATGCCAGAGCATCAGCGGTGCGCCCCCCCAGACAGAGGCAAAAACAGATATTAAAAATAGAAGAGTCACCAGAAGTGACGTCAGATTGGAGTTTTCGAGGAATTGGAGTTCTCGACAGAACACTGGTCCTGTCAGTATATAACATAAAGCTTTACTATAACTCAGGGCTATTGGTGCTTATCAAGGTCAGTGGTACATATGGCAGCTATCACTTTTACTTGCTCATTTGTACCTCCAGAGCCACTGTTTCTATCTGGCATTCAGTTCGAACCAGAATAATTCTTATAAGATTTGGCATTTTGTAAATGAAAAGCTTTATTGGTCGTTAGATTTCAAGGCTTAACAGTTGAAAAAAGCCTTACAAAACTTGTGGCTTTACTCCCCAGGCTCAGGGCTACAGCCCCTGTTAGCCCCCTTTATTGATGCTGCTGCTTTTGACACGTGTGAGGGCTACATATTTTACATGCTCATTATTTTATTTAAATTTTTTTACATTTTATTTCTAGATCCAGAGCCTCATTTGATTTGCGCCCATTTCTAACATTGACTTCAAATCAGGCATTGATCGGACCCTCCTAACTTTTGAAAAGTTACATTTCTTCTGAAGTAGCTAGCTGGATTATGAAGTACAATAGTAGTAAAATGCAAAAGTTTGTTCTTGAATATGTTGTTCCTTTAATGGAGTATGATGCATCTTAGTGAAACACCTTTATTCACAGAGAAAGATTCAGGTTTTATCTTACTCTGGTTCCCCTTTCCAGTACATTAGAGTGTACCATGCAACACGTCAAACTCAACTTTTCTATAGTTTTACCTCCTTTTCTATGACATAAAAATCCATTAGTGCAGTCGTTTGAAGGAACCTTCTAAAGCTAAGAAAATGCTCTAATTCAATAAAATATTTTATTTTAGCATTAGTATCCCTTCCAAAGCTGTGTTTAATTTTTTTTTTTTAATTAAACACACAGCTAAAGTTCTACTCTGGATCTGCAAGACATTGCACATCCTAAACAGGAAATAGCAGGTGAGCCAAATAGGAATGCCATGTCCATTTAGCGAACCAATATCAAGCTCAGAAGCGGAAATATGTTACCCTCCCAAGCATTACTTTAGCTATGTGTTTAATCCCTTTGTGGGAGGTTAAACACATAGGGCTAGATTACAAGTGGAGCCAAATCAATAGCACAGGGTGCCTTACCTTGTACTTGTTATAGTGCAAAGAATAATGCACAATCTGGTGGTAGGAGATGGTTAAATATTTTAACCAGTGTGTAAATGCAGTTGAAACATTTTGAGCACCCTGTACTATTTATTTGATAGCGCAAAGGGCACTATTGACTTTCATACTGTGCTCATATATTAAGTGGCGAGTTAAAGGACCACTAAACACAGTAATAATCAATACATGCATAATAAAAAGACAAAGCAAAATCACTTAGTTTGAATTTCAAATGAGTAGTAGATTTGTTTCTGACATATGTAAAAGTTAGTTACATTTTCCTTTCTAATGCATCATGTGACAGCCACCAGCCAATCACAAAATACATATATGTATATACTGTGAAGTCTGATGGTAAAATCTGATTTATATAATTTCAGTAAATATAATATGTTGCCCAATAAGTTTGCATATCATTTTTCTCTTAATCATGTATGTGTAAATTTTTTAGATATTCAAACCTGTATTCCTCTGTGTATAGTGCCCCAATACCGGCCCACCTTGTTTGGTATTTTCAGCTCAGCCCTGGTGCCGATCAGGAAGCTTGCCTGTGTACTGGTTTATTTAAATTAAAGGGACAGTAAAGTAAAAAAAAAACTTTCATGATTTAAATAGGGCATGTAATTTTAAACAACTTTCCAATTTACTTTTATTACCAATTTTGCTTTGTTCTCTTGGTATTCTTGGTATTAAAGCTAGGAGGTTCATATGCTAATTTCTTAGACCTTGAAGGCCGCCTCTAATCTGAAAGCATTTTGACAGTTTTTCACCACTAGAGGGCGTTAGTTCATGTGTTTCATATAGATAACATTGAGCTCAAGCACGTGAAGCTCTTAGGAGTCAGCACTGATTGGCTAAAAATGCAAGTCAGTCAAAAAAACTGAAATAAGGGGGCAGTTTGCAGAGGCATAGATACAAGGTAATCACAGAGGTAAAAAGTATATTATTATAACTGTGTTGATTATGCAAAATTGGGGAATGGGTAATAAAGGGATTATCTACCTTTTTAAACAAAAAAATTCTGGTGTTTACTGTCCCTTTAAGATTCTATGCAAGTCTCCATTTCAATTCTAATACGCATGCACATAATTATTATCTGTCTCCTTACAGCCAGCCAATCAGGATTTTGCAGTGACTCACACATTATGTGCATGCACGATCGTTTAGCGCATGCGTGCATATCACTATAGGGATTCTCTGGCTAAGCCCAAGTAAACAGTGAATCGATTTTTACAAATCGATTCACTGTTTACCTGGATCAGAGCCAGTAAGTATTTATGTAGCAGATTGTCAGCTAATGTTATTGAGATATATTCAGAATTGTTTTTAAAATCTATACTGAAGAATAAAAAAATATTTATGTTCTGAATTTATATAATCAATTTATAATTTATTATACATCAATTTATAGCAAATATTTTTTAAATGAATGAAATGTAAAACATTTTTATTGGCAATATAAAGTTTTTAGAAAACATAAATGAATTCAAAAATAAATAAAAAAAATAGTTAATTTCACATTCATACACAAAAGGGTCGATTTATCAAAGGCTTTGTCTGCCTTTTCCACTCTTAGGTGGAGAAATTCAATCTCCCCGGTCTCATCCGACCAGGGAGATTGACAGTGCAATTGCGCACGGGCAGGGGGCCGCGTTGCACAAGAGCGCAAAATAGCGTTCTTTTGCAATGCTGAATTCCACCAGCAGCGAGCTGCAGCAGACAGGGCCGCATATGTATGCCCCTGTCCGCCATAGTATGATAAATCGAGCCCAAAATGCCTTATCGATCAGTAAGCACAAACACAGACAACATAACACATCAGTATTAACTCTCACACACACAAATATAAAGTATTGCTAGTTTGTGCTAAGGGGACGATAAGCTAACTTGCTTGTTCTCTAGCACTAAACCAAGTAAACAATGAATCTCGTGATTCACTGTCTATTTGGTTGATTTACAGTTTAGGACTTGCGCATGCGCTATTCGCACTCACAATTGGAAGTGCTTCAGGAATGATGTGTGTCCAGCAGGTGGGTCCTCTGAACACATCACAAATAAGATAATAGGGAGCGCAACGGACGATGAGATAAATCAATGATTACAATAAATTGCAAGTATACTAATATATATATATATATATATATATATATATATATATACATATATATATATATATATGAGAGTATATAAACAGCGCTGTATACAGCAAATATAAACTAGAAATACACAATGTGTAGAAAAAAAACTATTTATTTTACTGACAGACCATGTCTTAGAACATTTAAAAATATCTAACATATACCTATTCACAAAGCAATAGTATTAAATGTTGCTATTGTATATAGTACTAACACACAAGTTAAAAAACTATTTGCACAATGGAGGGCAAATTAAAGTTTTTAAGATGAAATGGAGCACTATTGTCCCCACTTTTATACAATATACAAATTTACAACATACAAATATGCAGTATTAAATCACAAGTATAAAAACCTTTTAAAAAACTAAAAATCATATCATAAATATATATACAGTGTGTGTGTATGTATTATAGTAGCGTTTCAAATTATAAAAGTATAATATGATTTATGATATTCGCAATACTTCGTGTTTACCATCACTTTGTAATATTTGTTGGTGCCTCAGAAAGTGTGCATATAAAATGACTGCACAATGTAATAATGGAAGTGAATTGGAAAGAACTTTTTTATAAAATTGTATAATCTACCTAAATCATGAAAGTTTTTTATTTTGACTTCAGTGTCCGTTTATATTAAACAATGAAACACGTGATTATTAACATTTTAACTAAACATGTGCAATAAGATTTTATTTCTGTTATTATCATCTGTTTGTAAAGCGCAGCCAAATTCCGTAGCGCTGGACTTATGCCTAGATCTTCTATTTGTGTTTTTGGCGCACCAGCTGTAAAGGAATGACTTGTGATCTCTTATGCCCAATTACATCTTTTGTAGGGAATTACATTTCGAGTTTTAAGGGATACAAAAAATCTACGTTAAACTTTCACGATTCAGATAGAGAATGACATTTTAATTACTTAACAATTTACTTCTATTATCAAATTTGCTCTTGATATACTTTGTTGGAAAGCATATCTAAGTATCAGGCCCAGCGCAGTGGGAGCTAGCTGGTGATTGGTAGCTGCACATGTCTGTGATTGGCTCCCCAGATGTGCTCAGCTAGCTCCCAGTAGTGCATTGCTACTCTAAAGCTGTCTTTGCAGGGGATAAACACATGGTTGTAAGCAAGTAACAGAGCAACAATAATAAAATGCATTTAAGTGTTTTTGCACTTTCACGTCCCATTATCATCAGATTAAGCTGGTCCTCTAAAGGTGTTTCATACTGACTAAAGACAGCACAGTTTGTGTAGGGCAACCATTGGACTGTATAGATATAGCACCTAATCAGCCAGGCTGGTACCCTGTGTTGAGTGTAGGTATCCCTAGGCAGTTGCCCAGTTTCCATAATCCTGCTCTATATATAATCCTGCTCTAGTATAATAGGTCTAACCAGGGCCGTCACTAGAAATTTTGGCCCCCCATTGACGTGCAATGTTTGACCAAGTGACTAAAATGTATGTGCACTTTATTCTTAACTTAAGAATCTTAAGTGTAGTCAAACTTGGAAATGTTGTAAAGGTTGTAACACACAAACACAGAAACACACCGACACACTCATACAATGAAACACACACTCACACATAAGGATTCACATATAGACACTCTAGCAGACACGCAAAGAAACAAACAGAGACAGACACTCAGCACTTGTTTACATTGACCTGACAAGTAATGAGGAAGACTACAGATTTGTCAAAAAAGGAGATTTACAAAACAAAATATAGAGTTCTGATTATCTTTTTGTCAAGGAAGATGCCAACTAAATGATGACAACAGCATGCAGTGGCTGAAAGGAAGGGCCCTGAACTGCCTAAACAATAATTTAAAGGTTAAATGGTGGATTGGTGACTTCCGGAAAAGTCTCATTAGTCTCAAAGTATGTAGAAAGATGTGAATAATCAGTAGTAAGGTCAAAATGTCCTAAAAAGGAACAGACAATGAACACACACACAAACTCAAACACAAACTTGCACATGCACCCAAGGAAACACCCACAGAGACAGCCTCGGAAAACACACAAAGACATACACACATACACAGAGAGACACCCACAGAAAACACACAAAGACATACATACATACAGAGAGACAAACACCCTCACAGAGACACCCACAGACGTACATACACACACACCCTCACAAAGACATCCACAGAAAATGCACAAAAACAGACACACACCCTCATAGAGAGATCCACAAAAAATGCACAAAAACAGACACACACACACCCTCACAGAGAGACCCACAGAAAAAAAAGCATACTCATAGAGACACCAACAAAAGCACAAAGACGTAAAAACAGACACCCACAGAAACACTCACAGGAGGTAAAATTTCTGCACATTGCCATCCCCTAAATCAACAGTGTGTGACATGCATGATTAAAAAAAATTGCAGAAATGAAGAGATTACTTTTTAAAGAATCATGTTTGTAAATGTGCAAACAAAAATTAGTAGATGATTAAAAGTACTTTTGAAAGGTTGACATATGTTTCCCCATGGGTTTCCCCATTTTCGTCAACCAAGAGCACCACCTCAAATCTGGTGTACAAATGTTCCCATCTGTCAGCTGTACTTTTGAAAATGCTGTACTCTATATGGTCTTGGTGGAACCATAAGCTGTGGTATTTAGTCTCATACCCTTAGATCTGGTTAAATGCAGGATTTAGGCTTATTTGTATGTATTTCAAAATTAAGTCAGCTATAGTGTAAACTGAACAGTGCTACGTTAACCTGTCTCATTTAGAACACTGAGCAATCTTAGCCTGAGAGTATAACATTTTATGCAGATGTAAAAATGCCTCTTGGCATCTGGAAAGTCCTTGCATAAAGGGGCAGTAAACTTGAATGTAATAAAAAAAAATATATATATATATATATATATATATAATCATATCTGCCAAAAGGGCACCTACCATTTGTGTATTGAGGAGGAAACATTTCTGCATGGTTTTTAATATAGTGATTTAGTGCACACTCAAAAATCCTCTCAAATGCTAATGCTCATATCCTGTGCTCAATAGAACATTGTAGCGCCCTCTGGTGGCTGCCAATTTTTTATTTATTTAAATATTAGTTGTGTTTGCCTCATGGGGCACCCTGGCCCAGTGGGCCCCTGACAGGAGTCACCTCTTTCACCCCCTGATGGTGGCCCTGGGTCTAACTTTAAAGGGACGTTGTACACTAGATTTTTCTTTGCATAAATGTTTTGTAGATGATCCATGTATATAGCCCATCTAGTAGTGTTTTTGTAAGAATGTATCGTTTTGCTTATTTTTTTTAATAACATTGTGCTGACTATCAGACATTGTGCTGACTGTCCTGACCAAGCCCCAAAGTTTTAGATATATACTGATGTCTACAGATTCCTACTTGCCACTGTTTGCATGATGGGTGTTTTAATATGCAGGGGAGGGTCTGCTCTCAGCACCTTGCAGTGGGTGTCCCATCCTAACCTCATCAAGTGTTAAATTGAGAGCTTCTAAGTAGGTTTTTAAAAGGTTTTATACTGGATTTTTATATCAGTATTTGGGCATATTATTCTTTATAGTAGTGTATTACGTGCAGTTATATAAAAACTGGTGTATACTGTCCCTTTAATTAACACTATTGGATCTTTAAATCAATACGTTTTATGAGTCCTACGAAACAAACCCAAACTTTGCAACAGAAATAAAACAGAAACTTTCTGGCTGGAGTTGTTCGTGATAACCAATACTGACTCTTAAATCATCTGAATACTGGAACAAAAGCACTCTCCCCTTTCTCTTTGCATGTGTAAGACTTGTTCATTAGTGCAAAACTCTAATGATTTGCTCACAATACAATGCAATAAACAATACAATGCAATAAACAATACAATACAATAGCTGCTGTAACCAGGGACCATATTAAAGAAACTCTGCTTTGCTTATAAAGGGCTCAAATGTTGCAGTCAGGTTATATAAAAGGGAGATTGTATTCAAAGTGTTTGTGATCCATTTGAAAGAACAGCATTTAAACATGCCCCCCCCCCCAAACATGTGAAGTAAAAGCCGCCTAAATTAGAAACGATGAGCATATTAGAGACACGAAACCCACATTTTTTTTTCTTCTTCATGATTTAGATTGAGAAAGCAGTTTTAAACAACTTTCTATTTTACTTCTGTTATCTAATTGTCTTCATTCTCTTGATATCCTTTTTTGGAAGGCATATCTAAATAGGTTCAGTAGCTGCTGATTGGTGGCTGCACATAGATGACTTGTTTCATTGGCTCACCCATGTACATTGCTATTTATTCAACAAAGGATATCTAAAGAATGAAGCAAATTAGATAATAGAAGTAAATTGGAATGTTGTTTAAAGGAACAGTCTACACCAGAATTTTTATTGTTTTAAAAGATAGATAATCCCTTTATTACCCATTTCCCAGTTTTGCATAACTAACACAGTTATAAAAATATACTTTTAACCTCTGTGATTTTCTTGTATCTAAGCCTCTGCAAACTGCCCCTTTATTTCAGTTCTTTTGATAGACTTGCAGTCTAGCCAATCAGTGCCTGCTCCCAGATAACTTCTCGTGCACGAGCACAGTGTTATCTATATGAAATACGTGAACTAACACCCTCTAGTGGTGAAAAACTGTTAAAATGCAATCTGAAAGAGGTGGGCTTCAAAGTCTAGGAAATTAGCATATGAACCTCCTAGGTTAAGCTTTCAACTAAGAATACCAAGGGAACAAAGCAAAATTTGTGATAAAAGTAAATGGGAAAATTGTTTAAAATTACATGCTCTATCTGAATAATGAAAGCTTATTTTGGCCTAGACTGTCCCTTTAAAATTGTATTCTCTATCTAAAGCACGAAAGAAAAATGTTGGGTTTCACGTCCCTTTAAGAAAGTACATAAGGTTGTATTTGCTTCAGTTAAAAACATTTTTACTTTAAATGAACATGAAACTGTTTTTTCTTTCATGATTTAGATAGAGCATGTGATTGATTGTAAACAACTTTCCAAATTACTTCTATTATCTAATTTGTTTTGTTCTCTTGGTATCCTTTGTTGAAAATTATACCTAGGTAGGCTCAGGAGCTGCTGATATGTGGCAGAACATATATGCCTCATGTTATTGGCTCACCCAATGCATTCCGCAAGGTCCCAGTAGTGCATTGCTTGTTCTTCAACAAAGGATACCAAGAGAATGAGGCAAAATACAAGTCAATTTGAATGCTGTTTAATATTGTATTCTCTATCTGAATCATGAAAGAAAAACATTTGGTTTTAAAGTTTTTTTATCGCTCCCATAATAAGATCCTCTGATACCCTTAGTTCCAACACTGGCACAGCAACAATAATCACTAATGCCACTCATTACAGTTAACCCCTACATCACAAACCCACCATGGTGAACTAAACCTAATCAAGACCACCATCACTGCAGAACCTCTTCCCAAATAGCAGCTAAACTTAACCATGATCTTCCACCGCCAAATTAACCCCTACAGTGCTCCCCAAATGTGTTTCCAGCCTAACCACCCTAACTCTACCTCTATCACCCAAGAAACACAACTCTAACACCTATGGTACTCAAACCAAGCCCCCTCCATGACCACTCAATACAATACAGTGCTTATAGACATAAAAAAATAAAGATTAAAGGGACACTAAATGCCATTTTTTAAAATAATTCAGATATAGCATGCAATTTTAAGCAACTTTCTAATTTACTCCTATTAGCAATTTTTCTTTGTTCTCTTGCTATCTTTATTTAAAAAACAAGAATGTGATGCATAGGAGCCGGCCCATTTTTAGTTGAGAACATTGAGTTATGCTTGCTTATTGGTGGGTAAATGTCAGCCTCCAATAAGCAAGCACTATCCATGGTTTTGAACATAAAATGGGCTGGCTGCTAAGATTTACATTCATGATTTTCAAATAAAGATAGCAAGAGAACGAAGAAAAATTGATAATAGGAGTAAATTACAAAGTTGATTAAAATTGCATGTCCTATCTGAATCATCAAAGAAAAACATTTGGGTTCAGTGTCCCTTTAAATCTTTAACTGGACCAAAAATAGAATGCAGTATTATGCATATACAAGTACTTTTTTTGCACTGCTGGTTTTGTTTCCTCCATTGCTTACAATGGTGCTTGCCAGCAAGTAGGAAGCAAAGATTTGCAGCGAGTTTATATTTTCGCTTGCTTTTTGAATAGCATTTACAAGCCAACCTTGAAGTGTGAAATATTGCAGCCTCGTATATTTTCCTGCAACATTTCACACATCTGCAGAAGAGCTGTATATATCAACTGGACCACTTGATTTTGAAAGCCACCTCCTGAATTTGAGGCAAGTTTTCATGTGAATCGGTAGTTTCACTTAATTTTTAAATATGTGCCATAGTAGAGGGAGGCTGTTTACTATGAGCATCTTATTACAATTTTTGTCCACTAGGTGGCATAATAGAGAATAGAATCCGAGCTACAATACAGTGGCTAAAATTCACAAATTAGTCACTCCAGATTATATAGGTTCACTAAGATTATGTACCCCTCAAAGGAACTGGTGAAACTGGAGAGGCTGGAGGCACCTTTAAATGAATTGTCCCCAATGCCATATACTTTGTTCTAGGTTAAGTGATGACTTGTGTAGGGCTTTCTTTTGCTGTTTAGCAGGTATTCACTGGTACATATACTAACAAATTATATATAATTAATTTCCATAGTATGGTAAAACAGGTAAATATTTTAAGCAAAAAAAAAAAGTGTAAAACATTATGTTCAAATATGTTGGTTGCATAGAACAATCTAATTATTAATAGTCAACTCCAGAGCAGCAGTGCACATCTGGAAGCCAGATTAACACAACCGATAAACCAATGATATGAGACAAATGTGTGTAGCCACCAAACACCAGCTAGCAAAAAATTGTTCTCTCACTCTTTCATTCTCGCTCTCACTCTTTCATTCTCTCTCTCGCTCTCACTCTTTCATTCTCTCTCTCGCTCTCACTCTTTCATCCTCTCACTCTCACTCATTCATTCTCTCTCACTCTCACTCATTCATTCTCTCTCTCTCGCTCACTTTCATTTTCTCTCTCGCTCTCACTCTTTCATTTTCTCGCTCTCACTC
The DNA here is from genome assembly GCF_027579735.1 of Bombina bombina. Taxonomy (NCBI): domain Eukaryota; kingdom Metazoa; phylum Chordata; class Amphibia; order Anura; family Bombinatoridae; genus Bombina; species Bombina bombina. The sequence goes on along the minus strand of NC_069501.1, from coordinate 545,519,059 downwards.
TTTTATTCTCTCTCTCTCGCGCTCACTCTTTTATTCTCTCTCTCTCTCGCTCACTCTTTCATTCTCTCTCGCTCTTACTCTCATGCTCTCGCTCTCTCTCATTCTCTCTCTCACTCTTTCATTCTCTCTCTCACTCTTTCATTCTCTCTCTCTCGCTCTCACTCTTTCATTCTCTCTCTCTTTCGCTCTTTCATTCTTTCGCTCTTTCCTTCTCTCGCTCTTTCATGCTCTCGCTCTTTCATGCTCTCGCTCTTTCATTCTCCCGCTCTTTCATTCTCTCGCTCTCACTCTTTCATTCTCTCGTTCACAAGCAGATGCATTGTAATAGGATTCTCGCTCTCACTCTTTCATTCTCTCTCTCTCTCACTCTTTCATTCTCTCTCTCTCTCTCGCTCTCACTCTTTCATTCTCTCTCTCTTGCTCTTTCATTTTCTTGCTTTTTCATTCTCTCGCTCACACGCAGATGCATTGTAACAGGATTCTCTTGCTCTCACTCTTTAATTCTCTCTCTCTCGCTCTTTTTTTTTCTCTTTCCCTCTCGCTCTCACTCTTTCACGCTCTCACGCTTTCATTCTCGCTCTCTCTCGCTCTTTCATTCTCTCCCACTCTTTCATTCACACTCTTTCATTCTCTCTCGCTCTTTCATTCTCGCTCTCACTCGCTCTCTCGCACTCTCTCACGCTCTCTCTTCTGCACTCGCTCACGCTCTCTCTCACTCTTTCATTCTCGCTCTCTCGCTCTCCCTCTCTCTCGATCATTCTCTCTCTTTCTCGCTCTCACTCTTTCATTCTCTCTTTCTCGCTCACGCTCTCTCGCTCTCTCTTGCTCTCACTCGCTCTCACTCGCTCATTCTCTTTCTTTCTCGCTCTCACTCGCTCTTTCTCTCACTTGCTCTTGCTCTCTCTCGCGCTCTTTCATTCTCTCTCTCTTGCTCTCGCTCTTTCATTCTCTCTCTTGCGCTCTCACTCTTTCGCTCTCACTCTTTTTTCTCTTACTTTCCATCTCTCGCTCTCACTCTTTTGCGCTTTCTCTTTCACGCTTTCACACTTTCACGCTTTCTCTTTCTCACTCTCTTGCGCTCTCACTCTTTCATTCTCACCCTCTCAATCTTTCATTCTCGCTCTCTCTCGCTCTTTCATTCTTGCTATCACTTGCTCTCGCGCTCGCTCACACTCTCTCACTTGCTCTTGCTCTCTCTCGCTGTCTGTCATTCTCTCTCTCTTACTCTTTAATTCTCTCTCGCTCTTTCATTCTCTCTTGCTCGCTCTCTCTCGCTCTCACTCCTTCATTCTCTCTCTCTTTCTCGCTCTCTTACTCACTGTTGCTCTCTCTTGCTCTTTCGTGCTCTCTTTCTCTCTCTATCACGCTCTCTCATGCTTTCTCATGCTCTCTCCTGCTCGCTCACGCTCTCTCATGCTCGCTCACGCTCTCTCTCGCGTTCTCACGCTCTCCCCTCGCTCACTTCTTTCATTTTCTCTCTTGCGCGCTCTCTCTCGCTCTTGCTTACTCTCTCTTTCTCTCTCTCTCTCGCTCTCTCTCCCTCGCTCTCTTGCGCTCTAGCTCTTCCATTCTCGCTCTCACTCCTTCATTCTCTTTCTTGCTCTCACTCTTTTATTCTCTTTTGCTCGCTCGCTCTCGCTCTCTCTCGCTCTCACTCTTTTATTCTCGGTCGCTCTCTCTCGCTCTCTCTCGCTCTCTTGCTCGCTCTCTCACTCGCTCACTCTCACGCTTTCATTCTCTCTCTTTCTCGCTCTCGCTTGTTGTTGCTCTCTCCCTCTCTTCCGCTCTCTCTCTCGCTCGCTCTTTTCCTCACTCGCTCTTTTTCTCACTCGCTCTTGCGCTTTTCAAGATGGTAGGTCTCAATACACATGCCTGGCACTCACAAAGAGCTCTGGCTGCCATATATTTTGTTTCAACAAATAAGAATTTAGTCAAACAGAAGAGTGCATGAACGATAAAGTATATAATGATAATCAGCTGACCATGTATGGGCAACCTGGTTGTTTTTTACAGGTAGAATATGCTCCTTTTCAGACAGAAGTGTTCTGCTGTAATAGACAGATTCCCCTTCAGATGAAATGTTTATCACATAATTTATGTAAAAAGATTTCTGTAGATATTAATGGAGAATTTTTGAAGAGAAACATATTGATATGCTTTTCAACAGGATTAGCATTACTACCAGACAGTTTACATGTACACTACTACTATAGTAGCTGTAGTGTATGATGAGATGCTTCTTATGACCAGCAGAGGGAGCTCCTGGAACACGCAGATGCATTGTAATAGGATGCTCTGTCTGGAGTGCTAAAGACATTAGTGATGGAATTGATACAGCAATTAGCCAGATAATTGGATAGGAAACCTTTGACTTCCAATCAATAACAGTTGTTTGAGGGCTAAAGGATACAGTGAGATCCAATGTTGTAAACTCTGTCTTTATGTGCCCAGGCCTGCCAGCTGTAGCGTGTATTATATCATGCCTGGAAAATATAATATACTTGTTTTAATTTAAGATTTACTTGAGATGCTCATAGAGGATATGAAATCTAAATATATATTATTAGTGAATAAACATGTTTTACATCTAAAACTGTATTAATGCTTTAACCATCAAATTAAATAACTGGAAATCGCCATTAAATAGGAAATACATTGTAGCTGAAGTGTAACACTAGATATAATTTTTTTTTTAATTATTATTTACACTTTTGACAATAACAATGTTTTAAATTCTGCAGTCTGATTTTAAAAACTGTATGTAGATGCAAAATACATGTAATAGAATCTACACCGGAATACAGTTTGTGATTGTGAATAGTTATTTAAATATTTCATTAACATTTTTTAATGCATGTAGTGTGACAGAATCTCACTACATGTTAAATTCGGCAAAGGTATATTTACTGCAGATTTGTAGTCTCGTGGGAAGAGATTTTCACAATCTTATTTTTCATTTTAAAGTGTAATTTTACTAATACACCATGACCACGATCACATACTTGGCAACGTGCGCAAAAACCAGCGTCACCATTTTTTTTCTCAAATCATGCATTCACAAACCCAAAGTTATGCATGTAGATTTTTCACGGCGTGTGCATTTTTTACTCCCATATACTAACATAGAACTGGCATAGGCAGTCGATATCGCAAAGGCAGCGCATGGACGCGCGCAGAATGATATATTTCTTTCCTATGGCATGGAGCGTCCACAAAACATTCTAATTACTAGTGGGATATTCACTTCTGGCCAGCAGGAGGAGGCAAAGAGCACCCCAGCAGAGCTGTTAAAAAGAAAGTAAATTTTCAGGCTTTACAACACATCCAAGTATTGTATTGCATTAACATATCCAGATCGCTATATTTTTTTATTAAACACTTTTTTAATATCAGTTTTATTTTTACTTTTATAATTCCTACCGTTATCTATCATGCTCTGCCCATCTTCCACTTCCTATCTTTCTGTGTGTTGACGTATAGAGCGGTCCCACCCACTCTATACGTAGCTGTAATGTGCGTTCACAAGCTACTAGCGCATTGCGCATGCGCGAATCGTCGATGGATCCTTCAATGCACATGCGATTCTTTGTAAAGCCGGTGTCCAACGCGCATGCGTCAATGTCTTTGGAAACATAATACCCAATGAATGACATAATGTATTTATTCAGTACTATGCTATTAACGCAAGTGAGCGATGTGCTTCAATGTTGCCGAGTCTAAACAGATGACATTCTTGGCTCAGTGGCGAAAAACGGGTATGCGCATGCGAGAATCGGGAACGTGCGAATAATAATATTTGCCGCATGCGCAACTCAATCAATAGGCTGAGGCCGCTGCACGGCCACCTAATGGCCAGAAAGTCATTTGGAAGATCAAACAATGTGAATTTAAAAAAAAACGGGTTGAATTGTAAGTTGACAAAAATATTTCATTGCGGATTAAAATGTATTTACATCGAACTTTGTAAAAAATCATGAATGAAAGTACTATTATTTTTAGATGAACTATGTAACTGAGGATAGCGAAGCATGTAACTTTACCTTCACTTTAAGTATCACTTCCCTTACCCATAACCCCAGTCATTCAATGATAACTCTCCCTGAGCCTCCTGTCTCTCAGGATAGTGTTATCCTAGCTACGCCTCAGCTTTCTCCTCAAGCTACCCATGCTTCACATGCAGTACCCTGCGGTTCCTCTCGACCTCCTGGGGGTGTTTTTAACCTGGGGATTTCGTTGTGCAGATTACTTCTGCTGTTTCTGCCGCTTTATCTGCTTTTCTAAAGGTTTCTGGTGAACATAAGAGGAAATCTAAACATATTGATGTTAGTAAGGCTGACTCCGCTAAAGCTGCTTGTCTCAGTTATCTGATGAGGATGATTCTTCAGCGGCTTCTGAGGGGGAATTGTCAGATTTTGATACTATAGTGACAAATTCTGCAGATTCAGAGGAGATTAATTTCAGATTTAAGTTAAAACACCAAGTTCTTTTGAAGGTGGTTCTTGCTACTTTGGAAGAATCCGAATCTGTTGCGGAGACTCCAAAGAGGTGTAGTAAGCTTAATAGGGTATATGATGTACTCTTATCTGTGGAAGTATTTCCAGTTTCAAACCGTATGGCAGATATTATAACTCAGGAATGGGATAAACCAGAGATTCATTTTTCCCTGTCCCCAGTTTTAAAAAGATTTTTCCTGTTGCTGACTCTATTCGTGACTCGTGTCGCATGGTGCCCAAGGCAGAGGGGAGCGATCTCTACTCTGCTAAGAGAACTACTATTCCTATTGAAGATAGTTGTTCTTTTAAGGATCCCATTGATAAGAAGCTGGAGGCTTTTTTTGAAGAAGATGTACATTCATCAGGGATTCCAGTGGCAACCTGTTGCTAGTATTGCTACAGTTGCAGGGGCAGCATCTTATTGGTGCAATGATTTTTCTAATATCCTAGAAGAGACTACTATAGAGGAGATCCAAGACAGGATCAAGGCTCTCAAGGTAGCCAATACCTTTATTTGTGATGCCAACATGCAAGTTCTTAGGTTGGGTGCTAAGATTTCTGGTTTTACTGTTTAAGATCGCAGAGCTCTCTGGTTAAAATTTTGGTCTGCAGATGTTACATCCCAAGTCCAAGCTTTTATCTCTGCCTTATAAGGGTAAAACCCTGTTTGGACCAGCTCCGGCAGAAATTATTTCTGACATTACAGGTGGAAAGGGTTCTTTCCTACCTCAGGATAAAAAGAATAGACCTGAGGGTCGCCGGAATTCTAATTTTCGTCCCTTTCTTAACTTTAAGGGACAGAAGTCTTTCTCTTTTTTTTTTTTTTTCTAAGTCGGATCAATCGAAGTCTTCTTGGAGGTCCAGTCAGCCTTGGAATAGGAGGAAGCTAAGAAGCCTTCTGTTGATTCTAAATCAACAGGAAGGGGCCGCCCTGATCCTGTAGTGGATCAAGTGGGGTGCAGACTTTCTTTTTTTCAGAAGGCTTGGATGCGCAATGTTCCAGATCCTTGGGCCATAGATATAGTATCCCACGGTTACAGAATATGATTCAAATCTTGTCCTCCCAGGGGCAGGTTCCACCTGTCAAGGTGATCTGCAAATCAGATAAAGAGAGAGGCCTTCTTAAACTGTGTAAAGGACCTATCATCCCTGGGAGTGATTGGTCTAGTTCCTCTAGAGGAACAGCGTCTAGTATTCTTTTCAAATCTATTTGCAGTTCCCAAGAAGTAGGGCACTTTTCGTCCCATTTTGGACCTAAAGTGTCTCAATCAATTCCTCAGGGTTCCATCCTTAAAGATTGAGACCATCTGTTCTATTCTTCCTTTGGTCCAAAAGGGTCATGACGACCATAGATCTGAAGGACACATATCTTCATGTTCCTATTCACAGAGATCATTACCAGTATCTAAGGTTTGCCTTCCAGGACAAACATTTCCAGTTTGTTGCCATTCCTTTTGGCCTTGCTACAGCTCCCAGAATTTTTACAAAGGTTCTGGGGGCTCTTCTGGCAGTCCCAGGGTATTGCTGTGGCGCCTTATTTAGATGACATTCAAGCGCCATCTTTTCATCTAGCAAGATCTTATACAGAGATGTTGTCTATTCTACTTTCCCACGGGTGGAAAGTGAATCTGGGAAAGAATTCCCTTGTTCCAGATACAAGGGTTTGTTTCTTGGGAACAATCCTAGATTCCCTGTTCAAGAAGATTTTTCTGACGGACATCAGAAAATTCAAGCTTCATGTTTCTTACCTGTCTCTCCAGTCTGCTATTCGTCCATCTGTGGCTCAATGCATAGAGGTGATTGGACTGATGGTTGCCTCCATGGACATCATTCCTTTTGCTTGGTTCCATCTGAGACCTCTGCAGCTATGCATGCGATTGGTCAATGGAACGGGGACCACTCAGATCTCTTGCAGAAGATAAATTTGGATTCCCCAACAAGAGTCTCACTTTTATGGTGGGTTTCACAGGACCATCTGTCTCGGGGCACATGCTTCCTGAGGCTTTCCTGGGTGATTGTGACCATAGACGCCAGCCTGTGCTGGGGAGCAGTTTGGAGTTTCTTAAAGACACAGGGTCTGTGGACTCCAGAGGAGTCATCTGTTCCAATAAACCTCTTAGAGTTGAGAGCAATTTTCTATGCTTTAATAGCTTGGCCTCAACTAGCTTTGGTCGGATTTATCAGATTTCAGTCGGACAACATCACCTCAGTGGCCTAGATTAATCACCAGGGAGTAACTCAGAGTTCCTTGGCAATGGAGTCTCACGATGGCCATCTCTGTGCCATCCACATACCAGGGGTGGACAACTGGGAAGCGGATTTTTCTAAGCAGGCAGACTTTTCATCCCAGAGAGTGGCTCTCCAGTCAGAGGTTTTCACAATGATAACTCTCAGGTGGGGGGTTCCGGTGTTGGATCTGATGGCATCTCATCAAAACGCCAAGCTTCCAAAGTATGGTTCAAGGTCAAGAGATCCTCAAGCCGTTCTGGTAGATGCTCTAGTGGTTCCTTAGAACTTCAATCTAGCATACCTGTTTCCTCCTTTTGTGTTGCTTCCACAAATAATTGCTTGCATCAAACAGGAGAGAGCTTCTGTGATTCTAATATCTCCTGCATGGCCTCGCAGGATCTGGTTGGCGAATCTGGTGGCAATGTCATCTCTTCCGCCATGGAGGCTACCTTTCAGGAAGGACCTTCTACTTCAGCTTCCCTTTCTTCATCCAAATCTGGTTTCTCTGAAGCTGACTGCTTGGAGAGATTGAACGTCTAAGTTTGGCTAGACGTGGCTTCACTGAGAAAGTCATAGATACTATGCTTCATGCTCGTACACCAATTTCTCGCAGAATTTACTATAGAGTATGGTGTAAATACCTTCATTGGTGTGATTTAAAAGGTTTTTCTTGGAACAAAGTAAGGGTTCCTCGAATTTTGACTTTTCTTCAGGAGGGCCTGGAGATGGGTTTGTCAGTCAGTACTTTGAAGGGTCAGATTTCTGCTCTGTATATTCTTCTGCATAAATGTCTGGCAATTCTGCCAGATGTTTAGTCTTTTGTTCAGGCCTTTGTCAGAATCAGGCCTGTGTTCAAATCTGTTGCTCCTCCTTGGAGTCTTAACCTTGTTCTTAGAGTTTTGCAGCAGGCTCTGTTTGATCTGATGCATTCTGTTAGTATTAAATTACTATATTGGAAGGTTTTGTTTCTTCTTGCTATTTCTTCTGCTCGCAGAGTTTCCAAACTTTTCGGCTCTGAAGTGTGATTCCCCTTACCTTATTTTTCATGCTGATAAGGCGGTCTTTCGTACTAAGCTGGGTTTTCGCCCTAAAGTAGTGTTGGATCGCAATATTAATCAGGAAATTGTTGTTCCGTTTTGTCCCTAACCCTTCTTCCAGAAGGAACGTCTTTTGTATAACTTGGATGTTGTGCATTCTCTTAAATTTTACCTTCAAGCGACTTAAAGATTTTTGATAGACTTCTGCCTGTTTGTTTTCTCTGGTAAGCGTAGGGGTCAGAAGGCCACTTCTACCACTCTTTATCTCTGGTTGAGAAGTGTTATCCGTTTAGCTTATGAGACAGCTGGACAGCAGCCTCCTGAGAGAATTATGGCTCATTCCACTAGAGCTGTTTCATCTTCATGGGGTTTCAAAAATGAAGCTTCTGTGGAGCAAATCTTTAAGGCGGCCACTTGGTCCTCTATTCATACTTTTTACAAATTCTACAAATTTGATACTTTTTGCCTCAGCTGAGTCTTCTTTTGGGAGAAAGTTTCTTCAAGCGTTGGTGTCTTCAGTTTAGGTCCGCCTGTCTTGTTCTCCCTCCCCTATTCATTCTGTGTCCCTCTAGCTTGGGTATTGGTTCCCACTAGCAATTAGAATGTTTTGTGGACTCTCCATGCCATAGGAAAGAAAACAAAATTTATGCTTACCTGATAAATGTATTTTTTTTTCCGGGCATGGAGAATCCACGACCCACCCCTTATTCAAATTAAGGACGGCAGTTTTTTTGTCTAGTCCTCAGGCACCTCTATACCCTTGTGTTATCTTCTTTTTCCATTTCCTTTCGGCCAAAATGACTGGGAGTTACGGGTAAGGGAATTGATATCTTAACAGCTCTGCCTGGGTGCTCTTTGCCTCCTCCTGCTGGCGAGGAGTTAATATCCCACTAGTAATTAGAATGTTTTGTGGACTCTCCATGCCCAGAAAGAAATACATTTATTAAGTAAGCATAAATTTTTTGTTTTTACTCCATTTTCAGCTTGCGGCACAGTAATGCAGCACAAGTCCCTGAAAGGCTTAACAAACACCTAATGCATGCACACTCACATACATTTGAGCCACACATATCAAACAGTTAAACCTTTCCTGGCAACTTTTTCAGTCACCAGCTCCTACTGAGCATGTGCAAGAATAAGTGTGTATGCATTTGTGAATGGCTGATGGCTGTCACATGGTACGTGTATGCATTTGTGATTGGCTGATGGCTGTCACATGGTACAGGGGGAGTGGTAAAAGACATAACTTTTAAAATTGTCAGAAAAATCTATTACTCATTTGAAGTTCAGACTAAGTGCTAATGCATTGTCTTGTTATCTTGCATTTTTTGATTATGCAAATCTACTGTGTTGACTGGTCCTTTTAATAAATTAAACCGGTATCCGCCCTCTGCAAGTTTGCCAAACCAATCACAAACAGCACAAACTTTCACCTGCAGCCTTTAAACACCTTACAGGAAATGCATACCCTGATTAGCCACTATGTTTCCCTTGCAGTCGGTTTTCGTGTTGTTTTATTAATTTCTTATGGATGGCTTTGTGTGAATTTAACATTAAAAAAAGAAATACTCTTTATTTTTAACTTTAACTGGCGTAAATTACTGGTGATGCTAAAAATTTGTAGTTGTGCATATTTCTGAACCTCCCCAGTTTGACCTACTTATGCCAGTATATCATATGGCAGCGTGTGTTATGTGATTCACCCGATGTGCAAGGTAAACTTACGGGTGACGGGTTTCAGCAGTTGCGCTGAAAATTGTGCAACATATGTGATTGCGCCCCATGTGAGATGGTGAACAGACTCCAAATGGTGTGTCAATGTATCTAATTTGACAACTCTGTGTGAGTGTGGAACTTTTTCTGTATCCAGACATGGACATCAGAAAATAACAATATCATTATTATTTAATATACTATTAAGTGGCTCAGTTATTATAGTGTTTTTGTTTTGTTTTTTTGGTGGAAATCTACCCCAGTATTAGTTATTTCCCTGCCAATAAAAAAATAAAAAATGTTGTAAAGCGCAATCATTAGTTAGTTTTTGTATACATATTTAGTACAATGAGTTTTTAATGTTATAACTGATTTGGTTTCAGGGAAGCAATGTACCTTTAAGACAAGATGTTTAGATTTGAATGTGTGGGATAACGGAATGTTCTAATATGATTACACGCAGGAGCTGACCAGTCGTAACCTGGGTACCATCACCACGGAGATCCACCCCGCTCCTGTGTTCTATTATGCAGAAGATTATCACCAGCAATATCTGCACAAGAAACCTGATGGCTACTGTGGTTTGAAGGGCACTGGAGTGTCTTGTCCCATGGGGGTATAATGTGCTAGTATAACCCTGCATAACACTGCTAGTATTTCATGCTGCTGCAATGACTTCATAACACACTGTTAGAGAGTAAATAAATACAATGTAAGATGGTAAAACAAAGAGTGTTTAATTTGTACAATGTGTACAGTTGTTTCCTGACTGCACATTATATGGGGAGATCTAGTTGCATTAATTTACCTTTTACAAAACGAGCACATTTATAGTAACAAACAATAAAGGCTGTTGCCATCTCTCTGCAGGAATGTGTGTTCCAGATGATGACCAGAGACAGACTGGAGACAGGAGCTGAAGAGGGGGGTGGGTGGGCGGGCACAGTAATACTCTCCTATGCACACATTCCTTTTTGCTATCTATCACTCTTTCTCACACACAATAAGGAGACCTCCTGATTGCAGATTGTTGGGCTAGGCTAGTACAATAACTTAGTGCCAGTTATTTTGACATTTAAAGGATGTATCTTCTATTTTTTTTGGGCTATGCAAATTCACACAGCCTCCTGATAGGGAGAGGTGACTGAGGCCATTAAGGGTTGGCGGGTTGTCCCTCATACAAATACTGGGTTTGCAAGTGGTTGACCTGGGCAGCGGTAAACCAAAGTCCTGATTAGATCACAGATAAGATTCCTGGCTTTGTAGCCCATGTCAACCACACATCCACATAAGATCTGTGATCAGAGCCAAAGCAAACATTGAATATAACCAAATGGTCTGTAACTCCTCTTTCAGCCACATGCTAATGTCAGGCCCCTTGCCCAGTATCTCCTCTCAGCCACATGCCAGACTAAGCCCATGGCTCTGTGTCCCTTCTGTCAGCCAAATACCTCTTAAGACTCTAGCACTGTGGCCTCTCTATCAGCCAAATGACACATGAGACTCTTGGCCATGTGACCTCTGTACACCACAACCCATAACACGGCAGTCTCTTTGTCAACCACATGCCACATCAGACCCATGACACTGCAGCCCCTCTGTCAACCACATCAGACCCATGACACTGCAGCCCCTCTGTCAACCACATCAGACCCATGACACTGCAGCCCACATCAGACCCATGACACTGCAGCCCCTCTGTCAACCACATCAGACCCATGACACTGCAGCCCCTCTGTCAACCACATCAGACCCATGACACTGCAGCCCCTCTGTCTACCACATCAGACCCATGACACTGCAGCCCACATCAGACCCATGACACTGCAGCCCCTCTGTCAACCACACATCAGACCCATGACACTGCCACCCCTCTGTCAACCATATCAGACCCATGACACTGCAGCCCACTGTAAACCACATCAGACCCATGACATTGCAGCCCCTCTGTCAGCCGCACCAGACCTATAACACTACAGCCCTCTGTCAGCCACATCAGACCCATGACGCTGCAGCACCTTTGCCAGCCACATGCAACATCAGACCCATGACCCTACAGCCCCTCTGTCAACCACATCAGACCGATGATGCTGCTGCCCCTCTGTCATCCTCATGCCACATCAGACCGATGACACTGCAGCACCTCTGCCAACCACATGGGACCAATGACACTGCAGCCCTTCTGTCAGACATGCCACATCAGACCCATAACACTGCTGCCCCCTGTCAACCACATAGGACCCATGAAACTGCAGCCCCCTGTCAACCACATCAGAGCCATGACCTTGCAGCCCCTCTGTCATCCGCATGTCACATCAAGCCTATAACTCTGCAGCCCCTCTCTGAACCACATGCCACATCAGGCCTATAACACTGCAGCCCCTCTCTGTACCACTCTCTATGCCACATCAGACCCTTGGTCCTGTGATGTTAGCCACGTACCACATTAAACCTATAACACGGCAGCCCTTCTGTCAGACCCATGACACTGCAGCCCCTCTATTATTATTATTATTATCAGGTATTTGTAGAGCGCCAACAGATTCCTCAGCGCTATAAGCATAGGCGTTATACAAGATAACATTTATGGTGATCAAATGGGTAGAGGGCCCTGCCGAGAGTTGCACTGTTGTAGTCGGCTCTTATGAAGGCGATCTACAAACAGCTGGGCTCATAGGTTTACATGCTAAGGGGTTCAAGGGGATCGCAATAGAGTTAGGAAAGGTTAGTGTAGGTTGTATGCATCCCTAAATAGTAGAGTCTTTAGGGAGCGTTTTAAAGCTTACAAAACTGGGGGGGGCTCTTGTCGATTGAGGCATAGAGTTCCACAAGATAGGAGCCAGTTTGGAGAAGTCATGTAAAGGGGAGTGTGAGGAGGTAACGAGAGGAGGAGAGTAGGAGATTGTGAGTAGTGCAAAGGGGACGGGAGGGAGAGTATCTGGAGACAAGATCTAAGATATAGAGGGGGAGCAGTGCAGTTGAGGGCTTTGTGTGTCAGAGTGAGGATTTTGTGTTTAATTCTGAGGCAAGAGAGAAGCCAGTGAAGGGATAGGCAGAGAGGTGCAGCAGATGATGAGCGACATGTAAGGAAGATGAGCCTGGCAGAGGCATTAATAATGGATTGTAAATAAGCTAGGTGGCAGCAAGGGAGACCAGAGAGGATGGAGTTGCAGTAGTCAAGGCGGGAAAGGATGAGAGAGTGGATTAAAATCTTAGTTGTGTTGTGTGTACGGAAATCTCTAATTTTAGAAATATTTTAATGGTGCAAGTGGCAGGACTTGGCTAGGACTGAATGTGAGGAGTGAAAGAAAGATAGTTAAGTGTGACCCCAAGACATCAGGCAAGCTGGGTAGGGGTAATTATGGAGTGATCGACCATTATAGAGAAAAGGGGGGTGGAGATTTTGGAAGAAGGGGGAAAATAAGGAGCTCAGTTTTGGAGACATTTAGCTTAAAGTGAAGGTCAATTTTCATCAATGAGTGCCCGTTTTTAAAAATACTTTTTAAAAACAGGGGCACTTTCATTGATGAAAATTAAACATTGCACTGGATTTTAAGAAATACTTACCTTTTTCTCCTGCAAAACCGGATCGCCGATCTCAGCCTCAGTTCCTCTGTAGTGACGTCAGAAATGACAAAAACCGGCTTCCTCCAATCATGGCTTGCACCCCAGAGTGTCCAGCTCGTGATGCCTGGCTGTGATTGGAGGAAGCCAGTTTCGTCATTGCTGTTGTCTACAGCAGGAAAAAGAAGGAGGGAGATCGTCGATCCGGCTTTGCAGAAGGTAAAAGGTAAGTATTTCTTAAAATCCAGTGCAATGTTAATTTTCATCAATGAACAGTGCCCCTGATTTTAAAAGTATTTTTAAAAACCGGGCACTCATTGATGAAAATTGACCTTCACTTTAAAGGGACAGTCTAGTCCAAAACAAACTTTCATTATTCCGATAGGGCATGTAATTTTAAACAATTTTCAAATTTTCATCTATCACCAATTTTTCTTTGTTCTCTTGGTATTCTTAGTTGAAAGCTAAACCTAGGAGGTTCATATGCTAATTTCTAAGGCCACCTCTCATCTCAGGGCATTTTGTCAGTTTTTCACCACTAGAGGGTGTTAGTTCATGTGTTTCATATAGATAACACTGTGCTCACACACATGGAGTTCCTATAAGCCAGCACTGATTGGCTAAAATGCAAGTCTGTCAAAAGAACTGAAATAAGGGGCAGTTTTCAGAGGCTTAGATACAAGATAATCACAGAGGTAAAAAGTGTATTAATATAACTGAGTTGGTTATGCAAAACTAGGGAATTGGTAATAAAGTTATTATCTATCTTTTGAAACAATAAATATTCTGGTGTATACTGTCCCCTTTAAGGTAGGGAGAGGACATCCAGGATAAAATATGATAAAGACAGTTAGTGACACAGGTTAGCAAGGAAGGAGATAGGTCTGGTGCAGAGAGGTAGAGTTGGGTGTCATCGGCAAACAAATGATATTAACCCATGGATCTTTAGTAAGGAACCTAGTGATGACATGTACATTGAGAAAAGAAGGGGACCGAGGACAGAGCCTTGTGGTACCCCAACAAAAAGTGGTAATGGGGCCTAGGATGCCCCAGAGAAGGCTACACTAAAGGTATGGTTAGACAGGTAGGAAAAGAACCACGAGAGAGCTGTGTCGCAGACATGCCACATCAGACCCATGGCACTGCAGCCCTCTGACAGCCACATGCAACTTAAGACCGTTGGTCCTGTGATGTCAGCCATGTGCCACATCAGACCCATGACACTGCAGCCCCTCTGTCAGACACATCAGACCCTTGGTCATGTGACCTCTCTGTCAGGCATATGCCACATTATACTTTAGATAAGATCTATGATGCGACAGCCAGCCCTTATTTTTAAAAGGACACATCACCATGGGGGCTAAACCAGCTCCTAAAGTATACATTTGCACCCTTTCCAGTGTTCATTGCTCTCCTGCACTATCAGCCCCCCTGAGCAAGCCTTTTTTTTACCGATGGACAGTATACAGCCAATTAGCTGCTATACAACAAGCACCATAGGCTATGAGCATGGGCTAGCCTAGCACTAACCTCCCAGAAAGGTGAAAAGGTAGCACTTAGGGCCCAGTCCATATCCCCTAAAATTAAATGTTTGTGTATATATTTATTTTAATTGTTGCCAAAAAATGCATGTAGTGTCCCTTTAAGGGAATCACAGGGCTCTTCGTAGCCTGTGTGGTGCGTGCTGTCTCACAAGCACTGTGTATGTAGCTTATGAGTGTGGGGGGTGAAAATAGGAGAACCCCCATAATATGAATGGATATCGACACTACAATATACCAACCCATTCCACCAGTCGTTTGCCCAATGGCCAATCCAGGCCTTATGATCTCTGTTGCAGACATGCAGTGTTTCTCAAATCTAGTCCTCAAGAAGATGAAACAGCAGATCCCTACCTGAGCATGATGACTCAGTCATAAAGAGTAACCTACTTAATCCACTGGTTCAACACCCCCCCCCAATATCTTCATCCCACTCGCTATAGTTATTCTCTCCCACCACTGTATGTGTGTGTGTGTATATATATATATATATATTGTCCTTGACACTGGCAATTATTCAACTTTTATCTTTGTGTCCCTGATATATGGCAGGAGACATGTCTGTAGCTGATCTACTGATTACAGATTAAAGGGACAGACATGAGCTAGCAGTCCTGGGTGTAGTATCACCTTCTGACTGCAGATATAGAGAGATGCAAAGGTAAACTTATAGTATGTTACCTTCTGACTGCATATAATGACCTTTTTTTAGTACAATTTACATGGATAGGCTGAGACAGTACTGGGGTTGTGTACAATGTACTTGGTACAAATGATTAGGACGTCACAAACATTATTGGGGTGTATTGGATGATCTGATTATAGATTATCAGGACACTCTCATAGATGTGAAAGTATATGACCTTGTGACTGTTTGGAGTCCTGTTTCCAGGAAGCGCAGCTGTTGTGAGGAATGAGTGCTGACACCCACACACTTCCTGCTGTACACCTGTGTGTGGCTGTGCAGGTGTCTGTATGCTGTAATGCTTGCTAAAGGAGTCTAACAACTTAGCTTCACCAAGGAACAATACACTGCACCTATTGAATTTGCATGTGTACTTACTATATTACAAGTATGTATGTGTGCATATATATATATATATTCTAGTACACAACACAGCTTTCAGTCTAAATCAGGAGCCCTTAAAGGGACATGAAACCCAAATTTATTCTTTCATGATTGAGAAAAAGCAAGCAATTTTAAACAAGTTTCCAATTTAATTTTATTATTTAATTTGCTTCCTTCTCTTGTTATCCTTTGCTGAAATGTTTATCTAGACAAGCTCAGGAGCAGCAAAGAACCTAGGTTCTAGCTGCTGATTGGTGGCTGCATATATATATATATATATATACTAATTGTCATTGGCTCACCCATGTGTTCAGTTAGAAACCAGTAGTGCATTGCTGCTCCTTCAACAAATGATACCAAAAGAATGAAGCAAATTTGATAATTGAAGTAAAATGGAAAAATGTTTAAAATTGTATGCTCTACCTAAATCATTAAATTTTTTGGGGGGGTTTCGTGTCCCTTTAAGCCCTGAGTGATAAATTATCCAAGGTTTAACCCCTTGAATGCTAACGGCGGCTCTGAGCCGTCGCAAATTGTCCCAGTCAGGTGCTGACGACGGTTCATAGCCGGGGCTTCCCGTTTTGCGCGGTGATGTCACGCTCAATGACGTGATGACGTCACCGCACAACTTTATTTAAAATGTACAATGCACAATATAGGGAAAGGGGGCATGCTGCTTAGAAGCCTGTATCTCAGGCATTTAAGCAGCTACAGACCCGCAAGACCCACCGTTGGAAAGGTAATCGCCTAACCTTTCCAACGGTATAAGTCTTGGAAAAAAAAATTATTTTTAAAAAAAGTAAAAAAAAAAAAGCTTAAATCCAGTTTAGCACCAGGTGGGAAATGGCTTAGCACTCAAAGGGTTAAAGGGACAGTAAACCTAAAAAATAATGTTATATAATTCTGCACTATGTGCAGAATTATATAACATTATTTTTAGGTTTACTGACACTTTAAGGCACATGAATTTGCTTATCTATTTGCTTTATTGCACTGCTATTCTATTTAGCACTTGAGAATGCAATGGCAATGCAATTGAGTCATAATTTCCCCATTATTTACAAGGACTTTCCCTGTTCTTTGCTTATCCTGCCTCCCTATTAGGTTTTTACACAGACTCACAGCTATAAAGGAGCTGGGCCTTCAGTACTTTCTATGATGTCACACTGTAAATCAGCTGTTCTAATTATTCTGTCTGGTGCTTACTTAAAGGGACACACACAAAAAAGGAAGAAAAAAAAATCATAGGAAAACACAGCGGTGGAACATGTCAAATAGATGTTTGCAAACAAATGTTAAAGGGGCAGTCCTTTGTATACTATATTGTGGCTATATAATCCAATAAATGTTTGCTAAGAAAGTTTTCTGTTTAAAGAAAAATAAAAAAAAGGTATGTCAGGCAAAAATAGCAATTAGCAGTTCAAGTTTTATTGTACTTTTTATTATTATTTTCAACATATTTTTTGTAAATTTGTGCTGATATATCCCTTTAATGCTGTTTAGACTAGAGGGAAAAAATGTTTATTCTGAAACATGCATACATATATATACCCTATTTTAAATGGAACACATTAATAACCCTTGAATTCTGTGTGACTTATTATGCAATATATATATATATATATCAATGTAAATATTTGAATAGGAAATTAGTACATCTAGGCAAGTATCCCCGCTTGCTTTTCCCCAGAAATTCTTAATATGCAATGTTTCCAATGCACAAGAGAATTGTGGGTAAGATATGCAAATTAGATATGCAAATTCTCAGTTTTTTTGCTTCAAAAATACTGTTTTGACACAGCGATCCTTTTAAACAGGAATATAGCAGCAAACCATATGTCATAGTCATAGTCCTGTTTAAAAGGATCGCAGTGTCAAAACAGTATTTTTGAAGCAAAAAAACTGAGAATTTGCATATCTAATTTGCATATCTTACCCACAATTCTCTTGTGCATTGGAAACATTGCATATTAAGAATTTCTGGGGAAAAGCAAGCGGGGATACTTGCCTAGATTTACTAATTTCCTATGCAAATATTTACATTGATTTAATTTTGAGACATGGAGGATTTTAATTTCAGTTTTTAATCTCCCCCCATAATTTTAATGAATTTTTATATATGATATATATATATATATATATATATATATATATATATATATATATATATATATATATATAAAAAACATGCACAATATCTCTGGATGTTGTCTAGTGAGCATATTACATGTTAATTCTGATAATAACCCCTTTGTAATATAGAACATTCATTACTGTGAGATTTTTTTCTCTCTCCCTGCATGAGAAATGTCAAAGGACAGGCAGATGTGCAATAATAAAATATTTAGTATCTAGAGTACTTGCAGGTATGTACATGCATTTACATTTTTAAATATGCTGATACACACTACCCTGCCAAATTCCTGTTCTGTTTCAGAGGGCGTGTTGGAAAAACACACAGCAGATGACAGGTGTTAAATACCTCCCACACATACACAACATATCCACAGTGATAAACATAGCTAAGATGCAAAAAGAGATATACACAGCTGAGATATATAGGAAGAGATATATACGCACAGATATAGAGCTATACATACAATTGCGTATATAGAGATAAAAGGCCATAAACTTCTGCAAAATCAACACACAAACACAATATTAACACAGCACGCACGGTGCACCCATCAGTCTGCAGGAATCTGTAATCCAGATGATGTCCAGAGACAGACAGGAGCCAGGATCTGAGAACATTCTAATACTGTCAGATGCTTCCTGTAAGACTATTATTTAGACACAATCTTTCATACACACATGTTCTTTTGCACATACAAGTTGAGCAGAATCACTATTCATATAAAACTCTTATAAATCTTCTGTGCCATTACTGAGGCTAGCATTGGGCAAGCAAACAGCCACAAATGTAATAGTAACTTCTCGCCGCCACCTCATAGGTTGCAACAATAAATTATCCTGAAGAATAATTGATGGGCCTTGCTATCAAGTGATTGGTTGCGCAAGACCAGGGGCAGGATTGTACAAGAGAGCTCTTGCGCAATCCTACATTTCGCTAAGTAATGCGGCATCACAAGTGAGTACTTGTCCACCTGCAGTGTTGATAACTTTTCCCCTTAGTGAGATTTATCATTCACATTTTTACTCGATGTCCTTTAAAACAATAGGGTTAGAACACAATAATGCGCCTGTTTTCAGGAGATAATGATTTCTGAACATCAGACGATATTGTCAGTT
Source organism: Bombina bombina (assembly GCF_027579735.1). Classification (NCBI taxonomy): domain Eukaryota; kingdom Metazoa; phylum Chordata; class Amphibia; order Anura; family Bombinatoridae; genus Bombina; species Bombina bombina. The sequence goes on along the minus strand of NC_069501.1, from coordinate 545,500,161 downwards.
TGTTTTTCCAGTGCAAAATGATTCTGTCAATGGTTTCCCTCAAGCATGAAATCCTTACCTTCTGGAAACAAAAAAATCGTTAATTGCTTCGCTAATCGTGTGATATCTTTATTAAATAATAAAATGGTGATATGGGGGGTGGTGGGGATTGCAATTACATTACAGGTTGAAGAGAGAGAGGTCTGAGGAAGGGGTGAGAGGCCAAAAATGTCACACAATAAATTCTCTTGTGCATAGATATATAGATAGATAGACAGATATAGATAGATGGATGATAGATCAATCGATCAAAAGAGCTTGATCTACAGACGTTTATTTCACACTGGGCACAATTTACTAAAGTCATTCAGGTCTCTACAATTTTTTTCTCTAGTTCCTAAACTGCCGTGTAGCTGATTTTCAACAGCGCATTTATCTCTCCATTCTGTAGTGAATAAGTGCGGGGAATGACCCAGAAATTGGTGAAACTGGACAGAACTATTTGTGAATTTACCAACTTTACAGGAAATCTGTATCTTGTTCACACTTCATCACACACATCTTTGTTTTACGCACACAGACACTGATTAAATCTAAATATGTTCTAATACAGGTATACATAGTTATACATTGACTGTTTTCTACAGAATTGGTTGCTCAGTCCTCTTTCTTCAGTCCACTTAACCCATGTGTTTACTGACATAGGTTCTAGTAAAAAAAATAGTAACACCAAAAGCAGTATTTTTTCTTCTATTATTGCCAGATCCATAGTTTGGCCTAGGGCTGCAATATTTTAGGAAGCTGTATATTTTGAAGAACAGCTTGGTTCCATAATGCCTTGCAGCTCTCTTGCTCGCCAATGAGATAGAAAATGCTCATAACTGGTCTAAAGGTGTTCTATGGATTTTTTGCAACTCGTAGAATATTGCTACCTCACATTATGCTCATGTGCGCAGATACCTCACTGCATTCTGTTACAATAACAAATGTGGAGTGCGGTGACGACAGATAGGAAAGTTCCTCAACGCATTTCTCACATTTTGTTTGCAACCCTAACTGTGCCTGCACATGTTCCAGACTTCACAGTTCCAGGATATCTTAGTAAAGAGCAGGCGTGTGTGAATGGTTACGTGTTGGGCAAAGTGCGCCTGTAATTGCCAGTGTGTGGCAAGCAATTAATTGTATGGTATATGTGGTCTCTCAATGGGTATACAACTCTCTTCTGAATTCGTCTGAATAGACTATAGAGTGCCTGTGGGGATATATACCATAAATTAATTGCTGCTCACACAATTGGTTTTACGGACGCACTTTGCCAAACACATAACCATTTACACACACGCCTGCTCTTTACTAAGGTGTCCTGGAACTGTGAAGTCCAGGGCGCACAGGCGCAGTTAGCTATGCAAAAAAAAAAGGGAGGAATGCAGTGAGGAATTTTCCTTATCGTCGGATTTTGCAACCTAACAATATGCACGTGTGCACATATGATAATTACACACGTTTTTGCAACATATGTTGAATGCGGTGACATATCTACACACATGTGCGTAATTTGAGGTAGCAAAAATCAACAGAACAGTGGCTCTCAGAAGGGGATAATGACTGTTGAATGCTTTTCTGCGTCTCTGGCAGGAATGAGCAAATAATTAACTGCTCAGTACATGTGTGAGAAGCATAAATGAGGCAAATATAAGATAAAACAGGTGGATAAAGGCAGTTTGGAGGGGGGGGGGATTAATAGTCAAAGTAAATTTACATCTGATTATTGCAGTAACCACTCCAGTTTTTTAAGTCATTGATTTTGAAAGCCTAGGTTGCATTTCAGTTGTAAATTTATGAACCAGTAACAACATCAAAACTCTACAAGATTAAAGTATAATTGTTGCTTTTATATATATATATATATATATATATATATATATATATATATATATATATATATATATATATATATGTGTGTGTGTGTGTGTGTGTGTGTGTGAGATAAAGGTGTCAATCTCACCTAAACAGAGCCTACAGAGAATATTGTATGACAAATTTGACTAATGTCATGTTGTATCAGTTACCTACCTACAGATTTACAATCAAAAGGAATTTCAAATACCAAAATAATCTCATGCAAACCCCCTGCCCTTTTCCTTTTTGCCCCCTCCTTTCTTCCAGGAAGAGCTGGGTGGGATTAGGACACGGAACCCCTCTCCCTGGCGTCTCCTGTGTCCGGCTCAGACACCAAGGCGTCTTTCTGCCCTATTCCCACTAAAACCCTGTAAAGGATTTCCCAGAATTCAAAGCAATCACCCATGCAATGTGTTAATAAGAAAGGAGGCCAAATCTCACTGCATGCACAACAAAACATTGTTGATATATGCAAATTATAAAATAAACTCAGTGATCCCATTAAGACCCCTTTTTTCGAAAGGCCATAATTAAAATACCCCTCATACAAATGGGAACAGATCTGTATGCAGAAAGCATCTTTATTATCAGTCATTTTATGCCCTCTATTATATTCACTCCTGTTGACTCTCCACCCTACAGGATGTGGTATCTACCCGCAGATGGAAAAATCACAGCCCACGAAGAGATAACTGTGTGCTCCTGCCCCCCTTTCAGCCCTAGCTGCTAAAAATATGTTGTGAGAGATAAAAAAAGATACTTGTAAGACACAAATATCTGTTTGTTATATAAGCGTATATGGAAAAGGTGGGGGGCACGCCATAGGAGGATGATAAGAATCAGCGCAGAATGACATGATGCAGAGCCATTTGATAACGTTACTAAGATAATAGGGATATACATTTATATTATTTATTTATTTTTTTGCTGCTAAAAGGACTGCTTTTTAAGATGGATTACAGACTTTTTTTTTTAAATAACAGTCCACCTAAAGCCTGTGAGAGCCAGTTAAAGGGACACTAAAGTCAAAATTAAACTTTCGTGATTCAGATAGAACATGCAATTTTAAACAACTTTCCAATTTACTTCCATTAACAAAATGTGCACAGTCTTTTTATATTTACACTTTTTAATTCACCGGCTCCTACTGAGCATGTGCAGAATTCATAGAATATACGTATATGCATTTCTGATTGGCTGATGGCTGTCACATGATACAGGGGGAGTGGGAAAAAGACATAACTTTTGAAATTTGTCAGAAAAAATTGACTACTGATTTTAAGTTCAGACTAGGTGGTCAATTTAACAAGAGGCGAGCAGACTTGATTCCCTGTAGCAAATCATGTCCGCCCGACATCGTTAAATGCCAACAGCATACGCTGTTGGCATTTAACATTGCATACGTTTTTTTCTGGTAAAAAGCTTGTGCAATGTCGCCCCCTGCACACTCGCGGACAATCGTCCGCTAGCAGGGGGTGTCTGTCAATCATCCTGATCGGATCGAATCGGGATGATTGCAGTCTGACACCTAAAAGGTGGCAGACAAGTTAAGGAGCAGCGGTTTTATTACCCCTGCTTCTTAACATGTACCTGGCGACCTGGAAACTACGGGCAGAGAAAGCAGCATCCGCTGCTTATTAAATGTCCCACTAAGTCCTATTGAATTGTCTATTTGTCATGCATTTCTTGATTATGCAAATCGACTGTAATTTAAGTTCTATTTTTTTGACCAGCTAAGCACAAACATGCAATTTCTGTTTGTTTCAAAATAAATAAAGCGATAATCTGCTGAATTCAAGCATGTACGTTTTTCACTACTGATCCTGGCTAACTCTTTGAGTAACCAATAAAAAGTAGTTTAAGGGACAGTCTACACCAGAATTTTTATTGTTTAAAAAAATAGATAATCCCTTCATTTCCCATTCCCTAGTTTTGCATAACCAACACAGTTATATAAATACACTTTTTACCTCAGTGATTACCTTGTATCTAAGCCTCTATAAACTGCCCCCTTATTTCAGTTTTTTTTACATACATCCATTTTAGCCTATCAGAGCTGGCTCACTGGAATTCAACGTGCGTGAGCACAGTGTTATCTATATGACACTCATGAACTAACACCCTCTAGTGGTGAAAAACTGTCAAAATGCCCTGAGAGAAGATGCGGCCTTCAAGGACTTAGACATTAGCATATGAACCTCCTAGGTTTTAGCTTTCAACTAAGGAATACCAAGAGAAAAGAAGCAAAATTGGTGATTAAAGTAAATTGGAAAATTGTTTCAAATTACATTCTCTATCTGAATCATGAAAGTTTATTTTGGACTAGACTGTAGCTTCCAAGTAGAAAACTGCCCACCATTACTGAATACGTGCAACAGCCATTCATTATTCCCTAACCAGCAGCTTTACCCCTCAGGAGCTGCAATGCTGGTGGCTCCTGAGAGGGTTTTTACCTAATGTCTTGAAGAGACAGCAAGCATTTTGAGATTGTAATATAAAGGGTTTACTTATGTGTAATAAAATTTTTTGTTTGCAATATACTTTATATAATTTATTTTATCCCCAGTTTCTATCATTTAAAGGAATACTAAAGTCAAAATTAAACTTTCATGATTCGGATTGAACATGCAGTTTTAAGATCCTTTCAAAATTACTTCCATTTAACAGATTGCACAGTCTTTTTATATGCACACTTTCTGGGACACCAGCTCCTACTAAGCATGTCCAAGAGTTCACAGTGTATATGTATATGATTCTATGATTGGCTGATGGATGTCACATGATTGATGGAGCTGACAAATTTAAAGACATTTTGAAATTTGTTAGAAAATCTTACATTCTAGGGTCCACTACATCTCCCCAACTTCTCTATATAAATACGGGCATACGAAAGTACTGCAACAATCACCCTGGTACTACGCACTTTTCCCCATTTAATTTAATTTAGTTTGTTTATGTGTTTAGTTTAGTTATAAGTATAATAATAATAAAACCCCAATAATGAGTGCTCATGTAATACACAGAAATGTCTATTTGCATCTGTAAATGTTCTGAGTTGCATAAACGCAATTGTATTATTAACTGTTTGAAATAGCTCTATGGACACATTTCTATGTTCTGATCATTTACTTTAACCACCCTGTGAGGTGGAATGATGTACACAATGTATTTCTGTACTCATTTTGGTGATAAATAAAAGTTTAAAAAAAAATATTAAATACACATAAAAATATATATACTTGTATAGTATACTACTATATTTTTCATTGCAACATTCTTAAAGTCTGGAATTTACCATCACTTTAAAGTCTATGGGGATTTTTGAAGATACATCATTTGAAAAGCTTTTTGATCGACCCCAAAATTATCAGTCACATGAATTTCCAAACACACAAAAGACGTACCAAGACGAAAGTTAATGTTGAACATTGCTTTGCATATATGGATATTTGCTGTCAAGTGATTAAAGGGACAGTCAACCATAGAATTGTTATTGTTTTAAAGATAGATAATTCCTTTATTACTCATTCCCCAGTTTTGCATAACCAACACATTTATATTAATATACTTTTTACCTCTATGATTACCTTGTATCTAGGAACCTTCTTCCAGCCCCCTGATCACATGACGGTGACTGTTTATTATCTATTGTCTTAAATTTAGCATTGCTTTGTGCTAGATCTTAAATAACTTTCTGTGCCTGAACACAGTGTTATCTATATGGCCCATGTGTACTTTCTGTCTCTTTGTGTTGAAAAGAGATTTAAAAAGCATGTGATAAGAGGCAGCCCTCAAAGGCTTAGACATTAGCATATGAGCCTACCTATGTTTAGTTTACACTAAGAATACCAAGAGAAAAAAGCAAATTTGATGATAAAAGTAAATTGGAAAGTCAATTAAAATTAAAAGTCCTATCTGAATAATGAAAGTTTAATTTATACTTGACTGTCCCTTTAAATGTACATTTTTTTTTTAATTGATTTTAAAAAACTGAAATGTGAGATCCATTTACTATGTCAGAGCTTACTCTGCAATAAAACCGTCCAATGTCTATACACAATATTGAATGTTTGCACACATTTTAAAGAATAGGCTCCATTGTATAACATAAGAAATAGAGGGTTGTATTCCACTGGAAATAAAATGTTCATCTTAGTAAAAAAATCTGGAAGATCAAGTTAGCCAAGCAGTTTCAAACTGGTTTAATATGTTATGTTCAGCATTAAAGGGCCACTAAACCCAAAATCTTTCTTTCATGATTCAGATAGAGAATAGAAATTTAAACAACATTACAATTTACTTCCATAATTTATTTTGCTTTATTTTTTAAATATCCTTATTTGAAGAAAAAGCAATGCATATGGTGAGCCAATCACATGATGCCTCTATGTGCAGCAACCAATCAGCAGCTAGTGAGCATATCTAGATATGCTTTTCATCAAAGAATATCAAGAGAATAAAACAAATTAGATAATATAAGTAAATTAGAAAGATGTTTAACATTGCATTCTCTTTCTAAATCATAAAAGAAAAAATGTGGCTGGCATGTCCCTTTAAGGTGTGAAAACATGGAAGGGGCAGTGTACTGTAAAATATTATCCCCTTTAAGGGGCCAAGGTGTATTAAATCATTAACAAATTACAGCGCTACAGAATTTGTTGGAACTTTATAAATAAAGTATTATAATAATAATAATAATAATAAAATAGCTAATTTACCTTTATTTTGACATTTGAAATTACTACTTTTGCCCGTCAAAACCAATATCTATACTGAAAATTTCAGTTCTGTGGTACTGGCTATAGAAAATCTGTAAACGAGAGTCCACAGTAGAAATTAAAGGGGCATGAAACCCAAAGTTTTCTTTTGTGATTCAGATAGAGAATACAATTTAAACAACTTTACATTTTACTTCTATTATTTAATTTGCTTCCTTCTCTTGTTAACCTTTGATTAAAGGTTTATCTAAGCAAAACTCAGGAGCAACAGAGAACCTAGGTTCTAGCTGTTGATGGTGGTTACATATATATATATCGATTGGGATTGGCTCACCCATGTGTTCAGTTAGAAACCATTAGGGCATTGCTGCTCCTTCAACAAATGATACCAAGAGAATGAAACAAATTAGATAATAGAAGTAAATTAGAAAGTTGTTTAAAATTGTATCCACTATCTGAATCATGAAAGAAAAAAATTTGGGTTTCATGTCCCTTTAATCTTCTGAGTGTCACCGTCTGTAACGATTTGGCATCTGCCTTCATATGGAACCAGAGCACCGATTGCGCTCCGATCCATATACAGGCAGATGCCTGGAGCTCAGGAAACTCCAGCTCTCGGCTGTAACTTAAAGGGACATTCAAGTCAAAATAAACTTTTATGATTCAGAAAGAGCATGCAGTTTTAAAACACTTTCCAATTTACTTCTATTTTCAAATTTTGCACAATATTTTTATATTCACTCTTTCTAGGGAGCAAAATCCTACTGAGTATGTGTGCAAGCTTACAGGGTAAACGTATACTAGACTTACTAGTCTGTGATTGGCTTATGTCTGTCAACATGATAGTAGGGTGGCCGGAAAATGGACAAAAAAATAAATGTGTCAGAGAAAAAAAAAAAATTGGACTTGCTTATTTTTAAATTCAGTAGTAGGTGTTAAATCATTGTCTTTTTATTATGGCATCTTGTAAATTATGCAATTTTACTGCACATTGAGAGGTCATTTAACAGCCAAGACTGCTGGGAGTTTCCTGTAGCTCAGATGTTTTTTATAGTATATATATATATATATATATATATATATATATATATATAATATATATGCAATCAGCGGGTACAATAAGCAAAGTAGTGCAAAAAGTGTATATATATTCTTTTTAGCTAAAAAGGTTTAAAATTGTATGCTCTATCCGAATTATGAAAGAAAAACATTTTTTATTTTTTTTGTATCTTTAATGATATTGTTTTTGTTAAAATATAAATGCGTTATGTCATATTTATTTTATTGATTTTATAATCAAATAATATTACAATTTAAATGTAATGTTGTTATTGTATTCTATTATACCATTATTGTATTTTAATTTAATACAAGTATTATTAATTACAGGGGGGTTTCTGTTTGCAATTTAATTTGTTTTATTTAATTAGCTATCTAAATTATCTCAAAGGGACACTGAACCCAATTTTTTTCTTTCGTGATTAAGATAGAGCATACGATTTTAAGCAACTTTCTAATTTACTCCTATTATCAAATTTTCTTCGTTCTTTTGCTATCTGTATTTGAAAAAGAAGGCATTTAAGCTTTTTTTTTGTTCAGACAGCACTTTTTTATTGGTGGATGAATTTATCCACCAATCAGCAAGGACAACCCAGGTTGTTCAATAAAAATGGGCCGGCATCTAAACTTACATTCTTTCATTTTAAATAAAGATACCAAGAGAATAAAGAAAATTTGATAATAGGAGTACATTAGAAAGTTGCTTAAAATTTCATGCTCTATCTGAATCACAAAAGAAAAAATTTGGGTTCAGTGTCCCTTTAATAACAATGGACACCTGTGTTTATTAGCTGTCTTCACACCTGAGGCTTGCTTTAGTTAAATTCTTAAAGGGACAGTAAACACTTTGCAATTTTGATACAAAAATGTTTAATTTGTGCAGTGAAACAACTTAGCAATATAGTATTATTATTATAATGCCCCTTTCCCAGAAGTCAGCATTATAATTTCTGGGAATTAGAAATTGCTCAATTTTCAGAGCTAAATTACATGAAAGGGAGCAAAATAAATTATGAAAATGTATAGTAAAGGTGTTTCATAATGCATAACTAAACATTTTGGGCTAGATTACAAGTGGAGCGCTAAATTATTGGCAGCATCTTTATGTTTTAATAAAATAACTGCACTAGGCACTGGCAGTATTTTGGGGGTAAAGTAGGTGAGAGCACTCCACTTATAATCTGGCCCTTAAAGGGACAGTTCACCCAAAATATTGCCAATGATCCATTTTACCTGCTGGAGTGTATTAAATTGTTTACAAGTAGCTTCTTTATCACTATTTTGGCCTTTGAAATAGCTAATTTAGCTTGTGGTTTCCCAACCTATACTGAAAGTTTTGATACTGGAGTCTCAGCTATTGAATAGCCTAAGTAAACACAGCCAGCAGAAGAAATAACACTCACAGTGGGGTGCAGGATAGTTAAGTAATACAATGATAATTTTCCATTGTTCTCTCTATGTATTGAGCTTTAGTTTTCCAGACAAATATAAAATAAGGAAGCAAGTGTGTGTACACAAAGTAATAACATAATGAGATCTGATATTACCTGCACGTTCAACCCATTGTAATAGGCTGTGGTTTAAAAGCACAACACCAGCTACTTCATATACACAAATAAACCTGAAAATGCTATTTCTCATACATTTTATACTCTGCAGTTGGTATAACAAGTCATTGAAAATACATTCATATAAAAACAATTTTACAGTGCACTGTCCCTTTAATTTACAAATCTCCAGGTGTTTACTGTTCCTTTAAGCCTGAAAAAATGAGTTTTCCTCTTCTGACACTGCACACTTCACAAGCCTAACTCTGCACATATCTATCCCTAATTGGCTTCAGATTTTGAAATGCAAAACAATGGGGATTCTGGTAGCATAATGATTGTGGTTATCCTTATCTATTCTGGATTGACTCTTCTAATCAAGTCAAGTAGTGGGTGGAGTTTGGTTATTAAAATCAAACAAACCAGGTGTTAATGCATTTTAAACATTATGTTAATTATTGCAAGATTGCAAAAAATATTATAATATGACTGTCCCTTTAACTCTTAGCCATAGTTAGTGAAAGTAACAAATGCATTTTGGAGCCATAAAGTCAGATAATTTTGATATCTGTTAAAAGCCTATATTGTAAGGATAGTAAACTTGTTATACTTTTGCTAACACCTTGTTTGACTTTCTCACTAAACTAACTTGGGCTGTGCTAGGGCATAAATACAACCTTTGCCCTTTGAGAAAATCCAAAATCAATAAAAAAAATATTCCAGAGTTAGCACAAACTGTTTTATGGTTGGTGAAATCTCACCGTACTGGAAATATACAGACTGTCTACACGTTATACAGTTATTTCCTTTCTCTCTCTCTCTCTCTCTCACACTTTCTTTCTCTCTTTCTCTCTCTCACTTTCTTTCTCTCTCGCTCTCTCTCTCTCCCATTCTTTCTCTCTCTCCCTCTTTCTCTCTCTATTTCTCTCTCACACTTTCTTTCTCTCTCGCTCTCTCTCACACTTTCTCTCTCGCTCTCTCTCTCACTTTTTTCTCTGTCGCTCTCTCTTTCCCTTTCTTTCTCTCTCTCTCAGACTTTCTTTCTCTCTCGCTCTCTCTCTTTCTTTCTCTCTCTCTTTCTTTCTCTCTCTCTTTCTTTCTCTCGCTCTCTTTCTTTCTCTCTCGCTCTCTCTCTTTCTCTCTCTTTCTTTCTCTCTCTCTTTCTCTCTTTCTTTCTCTCTTTCTCACTTTCTTTCTCTATCCCTCTCTCTCTCCCTTTCTTTCTCTCTTTCACTCTCTCTCCCTCTCTCTTTCTTTCTCTCTCTCTCTCACACTATCTTTCTCTCTTTCTTACTCTCTCTCTTTCTCTCTCACTTTCTTTCTCTATCCCTCTCTCTCTCCCTTTCTTTCTCTCTCTCTCACTCTCTCTCCCTCTCTCTTTGTCTCTCTCTTTCTTTCTCTCTCTCTTTCTCTCTCTCTCTTTCTTCTTTCTTTCTTTCTCCCTCTCTCCCTCCCACTCTCTTTATCTCTCTGTCTAGTGGACTAGTTTGCATTTCAAGCCATATATATATATATATTAGGCCTGTGCATTCTGCAGCTTTGTTAGTTGCCGAATGCGGAAGAGGGTCACCATTTGCAGCATTCAGCTCTTTTTTGAGCCACATTTCTCCTTGTGAAAGTGCAACACACTAAGATCTGGATTTGCACAGATCTTAGTGTGTTGCCCTTTCAGAATAAGGAATCCGGCTCCGAAAAGAGCTGAATGCTGCGATCAGCCACCTTCTTCTGCATTCGGCTGTGAACAAAACTGCAGAATGCACGTATAATATTTATATATATTTATATATGTGTGTGTATGTAGCCAGTGCCACCAAAAATGGGCCCTCTCATAAGCTTTTATTCCTGCTTTTTCAAATAAAGATACCAAGAGAATGAAGAAAAATTGATAATAAGAGTAAAGTAGAACGTTGCTTAAAATGTCATGCTCTATCTGAATCATTAAAGAAAAAAATTGGTTAGATTACAAGTGGAGCGTTATTTTTAATGTGCGCCCGCAAGCTTGTGGTAGCTTTTTTGCACTCAAGTTCATTAACCAGAAATCAGACCTCTGGTTAATGAAATAAATGTCCCCCAATTTCCCCCAAAATAAAGTGTACTGTTCATTTAAAAAAAAAAAATTATGAACATCTTTATTTTTTTTTTTTTTAAATAATTGCACAAAGCAGTTATAAGGGGGTTAAAGGGAGGGGATTTTTAGAAGAAAAAACGGCACTGAAAAGTGCCATTAAATAGCGGTCTATGGGGAATATGTTTAAAGTGTAAAAATATATGTATATGCTTATATGCATATATATTTATGTGTTAATATGTGTTTAGAACCATATAAACATATTAATATATATGTATATATTCATATATATTTTAAATATGCTGCCCAACGCTGCGCAACTTACCCTTTCGCTGCGCTAGATTTTGTGCCGTTTCTACCGGCATCAGTCGCATTTGTATTGGGCTTTACTTGTAATACCAGCACACATTTGCGTGCGCCGGTATTACTGAGTGGAGTGCACAATTTTGCACTTTACTTGTAATCTAGTCCTAAATTGGGTGCCTATCTTTAATTACAAGGTGGTTATGATCTCTTTTACTGAAAGAACATAAAACATTCATGTAAGTGCCAAACTTTTAAAGAAGCAAGGTTTCCCACAAAGTGGTTCAAAGAAGAGATATAAGGAAATTTGTCTGAAGGGCTTGAAAGGGAATCATATAACTAGGTAATTCAGTAATCTGAGCATGATAAAGGACTGCTGATAAGTGGCACCTGTTTCCTACCCCCACCTTAAAATGAGGTGTGATCTTGTGTCATTGTCTTGTAGAGCATCATATTAACACCTCATTTACAGACTACTAATCTGATCACTGTGTTCCAGCTCTTCACATGATCAAATAATGACTCAGGCAACTAAGTGACATGTTGTCTGTCCCTCCCATCTTCTATCAGAGAGTGAAAAGTAATCCAGACTGAGGGAGGCATGGGGCATATAGTCAGTGCATCCCACAACAAGGTGACAGAATTAGTTATGGTCATGCAGAATGCACCTTTAACTACTCTTCAATCGATTTGTTTTAATATTTATTTTGTCCCCCTTTCCCTTAATTTAACTCCATCTGCATTTAATTCCATCTGAAGTTGAAAGTGCAGTCTTCATAATCCTAACATTGCTATAGTGTGCACAGCTATTGTCTACTCATTCTAATAACTTATTTTATATATTTTCCTTATTTGTCTCGGCAGAATAAATAAGATGATTAAAAGCTAAGTAGCAACATTAATTTATAGAGGCTAAAGCTTAATACTTTTTTTTTTTTGCCAATATCTAAATAAAAAAAAATGTAATTTTAAAAATACATATCAGCATTTTATTTATCTTCAGGGTAAACATTTAATTAAATATATAATTAAGACTAATTTAAAAAAAAATCTTTACAGAATTCTAATAGGATTTTTTATTCAAAGAGGCTTTAAAATTGATTATCGTGCTTGTATATTATTACTTTTATATATGTATTTATTTATTTAGACAAAAATAATAGTTTTGGGAATTTTTTTAAAGTCAAGTTTGGGAAGCTGAATCAATTACAACCAAAAAAAAGTTATCAGCCAGTTAAAATAACTGGTACCAATGTAAATGCTAGTTTTTTTCATATGCATCATAGAAAGTGTTTGACTATAATGTCCCTTACAAACCCAGGGTGACTCAGTGATTTAGAAAGAAGGAAGCTATTGAGTCCCTCACCCCTGACAATGACACACAAAGAAGCAGCTAAGGGACATAATATCTGTCCTCCCATTACAGGGTGACACAGAGTCATGGTATTTTCATTCTGAACAGAGGGTACCATAGTGACACAGAAAGATGTGGCATGGCGTCTGTTCACCCATTAAAGGGTGCTCCATATGAAAGAATTATAGCACATATAGTGTCTTCCTTTTATCAAATGACAATGAACAATTATATAGCTGAATTACACCCCATATATGTCCCCAGATGGTGTCCAGCTGCCCATCTTGGGGCGTGAGAGAGATCACCCAATCCAAGGATTCTGCAGGATGCTCAATGCTTTGTGTCCTTAAAGTGACATCAGATAGCAGGAAACAGCTGCCACAAAACAGCAGCATGGGAACATGACCTCTAGTGATACTTATCATCATTATCGTATGCAGTGAATAGATATGCATCATCATTATGTACAGTAACATGATTGTTATTACTGAATAAAAGCTTAGTAGATATTTTGCAGCCATCAAGAGAAATCGTTGTATAATTACACTCAGCAACTTTATACAGAGCAGCACATTCATTATCAGTGTACAGATGATATGCTTCATCATTATATAGTGAAACATGGCAGCAGAACAATTGAGTATGTAGTATACTGAAGCATTGGCCACACCCAACAATGGTTTACATAGCCACGCCTACTCATCTTAGCCCCGCCCCAAAACACCCAATGTGAACTGCACACAATATGCATCAAATATGAAATATTGTATTGTTCTGTCTAATATGTAAAGTGTCAGAGATTCACAAACACTAGGTCCACCAAAATAGATATTTTATTATTCTGCTATTGTCCTTAATGTATGGTGCAGGGGAGTCAGCTGCCACACTATGCAAACCCACTATTTATTAGCTCCCGTTATTTTTTGTTATTCAGGATACAGTACAATTGCAACGATGTGCATAAATCATTCGGAATTGTAGTTTGATTGGCGCCAGTGATACAGTATAAAAACATTTGCAAATTAGTGTCTGTGGGAACTTACCTTTAAATCAGTGTCTCACATTGCTTGTTCTTACTTTGTTTGTTTGTGTTGTTTTATTTTATTTGGCTAGTTGCACTCCTCTACATATGTTCCTTTTAAATGCACTATGCATGTATGTCAACTAAACTGGTTCTTAGGCCGCAACATTCATAGCAATGGTATTGCAGCCCTTTCTGGCTTCAAAACAGTGGCACTTCTAGAATGTAAAATTTGTAGGGTAACAAAGTTGGTGAAAAGTTGAGACAGATCATACATAATATTTAGGGTTCATTGCAGCTCAACAGGGGCGCTACACCTTGTGATTGGAGGGTGCATAGCAGCAACCAACACCACCATAAAACCGCCACTGCTTCTAAGTGGTTAATGGGTGCTTGCCGTCCTTCAACAAGCCAACTGTGCCATTCGCTTAGTTGACGCCATATTCTAAATATTGCAAGATCACAGTCTCAGTTTCGGCTTTCTTAGATGAACTCACCAGACCAGAACTTTTATTGGGCCCTTAATATTAGAATATGAGTGGGAAACAAATGTTTGTCAGTGAAGAAGTGTAAAATAATATACAGGTAGAAAACCCCAAATCTAGAAATCCAAAATCCATTTTATTTCTCATTACAATTGAATACTGTACTATCTTTCTGATGCTATTATCATACTATTATCAAGGGTGTTCTAAAGTAATGTGTCTTACCCGTAGAATGTGTATACCTCATCACTTCCGGTGACGTTTCTCAGCTGGTGCAGGTTTGTGGCGCTTACTGCGCCTGCGCTAGAGGCACAATCTCCTTACAACAGCTGAGCTGAATTGATGAGAATACGATAAATTATGTGGCACGCGCACGTTACTTATAACTCTGGAGCTAATAATATTATAGACTTAATAAACTGTAATAGGCATCTCCCTTTTTGGTGAAATGGGTTAGTCCAGATCTGAGCATAGACTTGTGGTCTGCTGAGGATGAATATGTGATGGATACCCAGACAGATAAATATGTATGTGCGGACGTATGTGTAATGATCAGTACTCATCGTGCTGCAAATGCTTACTACACGTGCAAATATACAGATTTAGGTGACTATTGAAATCCTGGTGACCTTTCAAACTGATGTTAGATACTGCTGTATAAAGTTTTCTAATAAATACAACACCCCCACCCCTCCTATGTATACAACTGATATGCACATTAAATCTGTATATTTGCATGTGTAGTAAGCATTTTCAGCACAATGAATTTATTAAGTCTATAATATTATTAGCTCCAGAGTTATAAGTAACGTGCGCATTGATCGTATTCTCATCAGCTGTTGTAAGGAGTTTGTGCCTCTAGCGCATGCGCAGTGAGCGTCACAAACCTCCACCAGCTGATGGGACGTCACCGGAAGTGACGTGGTAAACAAATTCCTATGTTAGACGGTTTAATTTAAGACAAGGGCCCTAATAATTTTGTGGGAGGGGTCATGTCATTAGTGGGTGGTATTATAGGTATTTCTGAGTGGCCAGTAGGTATGTCTGAGCAGTTTGTGGGTGTGTAAAAATATGGTGCCATTTCTGAGCAGATTGTAGGCATTTCTAAAGGAATTTCTGCAAATAGAGACATATGGCTTTCTCAGGGGGAAAGCAGGACACAGCTTAGAATCATAGACTGTCCCTCACAAATAGGGACAGTTGGGAGGTCTAAATATGTATACAAAAGTATTTTTATCAGAGGTCAACAAATCTGTTTAAAATTTAGGAGTTAGACAATGGTATATTTTTTTTTATAAAGTTATTTGAAAAATAACCCTAAAAGTTAGAAGCCAGGGGTAAAATTCTAGGAGCCAGTGGTTCCCTGGCTCCTGGGTTGGTCGAGCCATGATTAAAATGATACAGTATCCCACATAAGTGAGTACACACCTCACATTATTGTAAATATTTTATTATATCTTTTCATGTGACAACACTGAAGAAATAACACTTTGCTACAATGTAAAGTAGTGAGTGTACAGCCTGTATAACAGTGTAAATTTGCTGTCCCCTCAAAATAACGCAACACACAGCCATTAATGTCTAAACCGTTGGCAACAAAAGTGAGTACACCCCTAAGTGCAAATGTCCAAATTGGGCCCAAAGTGTCAATATTTTGTGTGGCCACCATTATTTTCCAGCACTGCCTTAACCCTCTTGGGCATGGAGTTCACCAGAGCTTCACAGGTTGCCACTGGAGTCCACTTTCACTTCTCCATGACGAAATCACAGAGCTAGTGGATGTTAGACACCTTGCGCTCCCCCACCTTCCATTTGAGGATGCCTCACATATGCTCAATAGGGTTTAGGTCTGGAGAACAGCTTGGCCAATCCATTATCTTATTACAAATAGGTGAGTGAGTAGAGTGATGGAGGCTGTGATTCCAAACACCTCACTTAAAGAAAAAGTCCTTCTAACTTTTAAAGAAAAATAGAAAAAAATGTGAGGAGTGAGGGCGCTAACAAAAGCTTAAGGAATTAAGATCCTAAATTATATTAGTTATATTTGATTAGTTTGTGTGCTAGATTTAGTTCCTTCAACAGGAATTCATCAAAAAAATATATAGTGAATGGATGTAGAAAAAATGTTTATGTGCGCGTATCTATCTTATGTAAATTAATATAAGGTGCAGTGTGCAATATCCACTGAGTTCCTATTAATATAAACCAAATGATTAAATCGAAGTAAAGTGCAATGTGCAAATTTGATTTTTTCTTGATAAGTGTAAGAACAAATAAATTTATATAGATACTATGTATCGTGGGCTATATGTTTGTAAGTAGCGTGTAAGATATATATATAACCTCTAGATAAGGGTTATAATCATCTGTTACCCCCTAGATAAATTGTTATACACGTAAATAAAATAGTCTAAACAAAAAAAAAATGACTAAAACTCTAATGAGAGATACAATTAATAAACTTAATAAATTAATTGTATCTCTCATTAGAGTTTTAGTCATGTTTTTTGTTTAGACTATTATATTTACTTATATCCATATACATTCCGTGTATAACAATTTATCTAGGGGGTAACAGATGATTATAAAACCCTTATCTAGAGGTTATATATATATCTTACACGCTGCTTACAAACATATAGCCCACGATATATAGTATCTATATAAATTTATTTGTTCTTACACTTATCAAGAAAAAATCAAATTTGCACATTGCACTTTACTTCGATTTAATCATTTGGTTTATATTAATAGGAACTCAGTGGATATTGCACACTGCACCTTATATTAATTTACATAAGATAGATACGCGCACATAAACATTTTTTCTGCATCCATTCACTATATATTTTTTTGATGAATTCCTGTTGAAGGAACTAAATCTAGCACACAAACTAATCAAATATAACTAATATAATTTAGGATCTTAATTCCTTAAGATTTTGTTAGCGCCCTCACTCCTCACATTTTTTTCAATCCATTATCTTTACCTTCAGCTTCTTTAGCAAGGCAGTGATCATCTTGGAGGTGTGTTTGGGGTCGTTATCATGTTGGAATACTGCCCTGCTGTAATGCTCATGGGATACTCCTCTATCAGACCGAACTCGGCCAGTAGTCTTGTTATCCCGGCATCGAGCCGGAAAGATAGGGAATATCCCAGAGCAGAGAATATTAGACAAATGAGGAGAGTGGCACTCACCACAGGCAGGACAGCACAAGGCAAATTACGAAAATGGTCAGGCAGGCAAGATTCGGCAACAATAAAACAGTCCAAGGACAAACCACTAGAATGGTCAGGCAGGCAGGGTTGGGCAACAATAAATCAGTCCAGCAATTCAGGAGTTAAACAGGTAGTGTAGTGAGACAGGCAGGGATCAGCAACAATATATCAGTCCTGCAATTCAGGGGTTAACCAGGTAACGTAGTGAGACAGGCAGGGTTCAGCAACAATATATCAGTCAGTAATGCAGGGGTTAACCAGGTAGCGTAGTGAGGCAGGCAGGGTTCAGCAACAATATATCAGTCAGTAATGCAGGGGTTAACCAGGTAGCGTAGTGAGACAGGCAGGGTTCAGCAACTATATAACGGTCCAGCAAACGATCTATCACTCCCAGGAGTACACGAAGTAGCACCTATACTTGGGCAGTGACAGATCGTTTGCTGCCCATTTAAGTAAGCATAGGATTGGTGCCACAGGACAGGCCGGCATCAGGAGCGTGCAGCAATGACGTCAGCGCCGCACGCATCCAGAGCCAACACAACCCTAGGCAACAAGCAAGAGGGAGACACCGCGCCCTTAGCAATGGCGTGGCGTGACACCTGCGGCCCAGACTCCGAAGGGAGGGGATCATGCTCTGCTTCAGTATGTCACAGTACATGTTGGCATTCATGGTTCCCTCAATGAACTGTAGCTCCCCAGTGCCAGCAGTACTATTGCAGGCCCAGACCATGACACTCCCACCACCATGGTTGACTGTAGGCAAGACACACTTGTCTTTGTACTCCTCACCTAGTTGCCGCCACACACGCTTGACACCATCTGAACCAAATAAGTTTATCTTGGTCTCATCAGACCACAGGACATGGTTCCAGTAATCCATGTCCTTAGTCTGCTTGTCTTCGGCAAACTGTGGGTTTTCTTGTGCATCATCTTTAGAAGAGGCTTCCTTCTGGGACGACAGCCATGCAGTCCAATTTGATGCAGTGTGCAGCACATGGTCTGAACACTGACAGGCTGACCCCCCATCCCTTCAACCTCTGCAGCAATGCTGGCAGCACTCATACACCTATTTCCCAAAGACAAACTCTGGATATGACGCTGAGCACGTGCACTCAACTTCTTTGATCGACCATGGCAAGGTCTGTTCTGAGTGAAACCTGTCCTGTGAAACCGCGGTACGGTCTTGCCCACCGTGCTGCAGCTCAGTTTCAGGGTATTGGCAATCTTCTTATAGCCTAGGCCATCTTTATGTAGAGCAACAATTCTTTTTTTCAGGTCCTCACAGAGTTCTTTGCCATATCTATGTTTCTATCATGAGCTCAAGCTAAAGGGTAGTAGATCCAGGAGTAATTTGAGGAAGCACTTCTTTACAGAAAGAGTGATTGATTTATGGAATAAACTTCCTCAAGAGGTAGTAGCAACAAACACTGTGGGGGACTTTAAAAATGCATGGGACAAGCATAGGGCTATCCTACGAACTAGATAAGTTTATACTGTTAGGTAAGGTCGGGCAGACTTGCTGGGCCTATGGCTCTTATCTGCCGTCAATATCTATGTTTCTATGTTTCTATCATGAGGTGCCATGTTGAACTTCCAGTGACCAGTATGAGAGCGTGTGAGAGCGATAACACCAAATTTAACACACCTGCTCCCTATTCACACCTGAGACCTTGTAACACTTATGAGTCACATGACACAGGGGAGGGAAAATGGCTAAATGGGCCCAATTTGGACATTTCCACTTAGGGGTGTACTGACTTTTGTTGCCAACAGTTTAGACATTAATGGCTGTGTGTTGAGTTATTTTGAGGGGACAGCAAATTTACACTGTTATACAGGCTGTACACTCACTACTTTACATTGTAGCAAAGTGTAATTTCTTCAGTGTGGTCACATGAAAAGATATAATAAAATATTTACAAAAATGTGAGAGCATTTTTGTGGGATACTGTATAAAACTACATTTTAGGTTGCATGTACAAGTTGTAAATATTGTCTAAATTATATAAAATATTGTTGTTTACACTTCGTCCTATCCACTATCCAAGCTGTCCCATTTTACAGAGTCAAATATACAAATATTCCAAAATCCAAACCTTTTCCAGTCCCAAAAGTTTGAATAAAGGTTTTGAACCTGTATTTTAATATTTAAATACCCAAATAAAGAAGAGGCATATATTTCTGCTTTATTTACCCGTGAAAAAACCCCTGTGATCTTTAAAAATATGAAAGCATGTGAAGCATTGCACCAGTAAAGAAAATCAAATCCTCTAGTGAGTAGGAAACTATAGCAGAACATCTGTGATACGTATGACATCATAAAGATCCCATGTCTGATCTAACCTAGAATATTAAACACATATTTGGAGATGGTGTCTCTATGGGGGATATAAATTATCTACAAACTGTTCAAAAGATTGCTCCAAAAATGGTTCACACATTGTACAGAAAATCTTTAATGAAACTCTTAAATGTGCTCATAAGAATAGCTTGTGAAAAGAAGGGAGTGAAATGATATAGGGGTGCAATCTCGCTCCCCTGGCCATGCACAACCAATTACATGCGGGCAGGAGCTGTCAATCTCCCTGGACGGACGAGACCGGGGAGATTGAAATTCACCACCTAAGAGGTGGCGAAAGGTTAGGGAAGCAGCGATCTGATGACCGTTGCTTGTTAAATAAGGTCTGCAGGTTCTCTTGTGAGAACCTGCAGTCGTAGGGGGTCGAAGGCTGGCGAAAGCCTTTGATAAATCGACCCCATAGACTTTTAAATGTACTAATGAAGTTATCAAATTCAGGAAGAAAAAAACAAACAAACAAGAGTTGATGAAAAAACTCATCCAAAAAGTGTGGATTATTATGAAGGACAATCCAATACATGTTGTAGTGACAATGGGTTTCCAATTATCCTACATAAAAATACAGGTGACCAACAGGCGACCTAGCTGATATAAGGTTAGGCCACTGGTTTTCAAACCTGTTCTCAGGCATCCACAACAGGCCAGATTTTCAGGATTACCTTGGATGAGAGCAGGTAAAATAACCAGGTTTACTAATCAGCTGATTATTTCACCTGTGCTCCAGTTCAGAGATCCTCAAAATCTGTCCTGTTAGGAAGGACTGAGGACAGGTTTGAAAACCAGTGGGTTAGGCTATAATTGGACCTTAGTCTAATTTACTCAAATCTGATTTACAATGATTGTCCATTGCCCAGAAACCCCAGTCAGTTACATAGTAACATAGTAGATGAGTTTGAAAGAAGACAGAAGTCCATTGAGTTCTACCTAATTTGACCTAGTTATCTTTCTTCAATATGCTATACACAAGACCCAAACATTGCAGTCCTTCTCAACCATCTGCCTAAAATGGGATAGTCTAGTCAAAATTAAACTTTATGATTCAGATAGGATAGGGCATACAATTTTAACCCCTTAAGGACCAGCGACGTACCCTGTATGCCTTTTTTTGGGACTTGATTGTTTTATAGCACGGTCTTGCCACCAGCGTTGAGACTGCTCTATTCCACAAAGCCTGCTGGAGGGAGGGAATTAATAGCGTGTTCTTGCTAGACTTGTGCTATTATGTCCGGAAAAAACCCTTAACGACCAGTGACATACAGGGTACATTGTGGTCATTAAGGGGTTAAACAACTTTCCAATTTACTTTTATCACTAAATCTAAACCAAGGTAAGCTCATATGCTAATTTCCAAGCCATGTTTTTCACAGCTTTACAGCGCTAGTTCATGCAATATATATGTTAGCAATATAGATAGCATTGTGCTCACTCCCGCGGAGCTATTTCTGAGTCATCATTGATTGGCTAATATGCAAGTCTGTCAAAAGAACTAAGATATAACAGGGCAGTCTGCAGATGCTTAGATTCAAAGTAACACAGAAGTAAAAAGTGTATTAATATAACAGTGTTAGTTATGCAAAACTGGTGAATGGGTAATAAAGGGATTATCTATCTTTTTAAACAAAAAAACATTTTCAAGTAGACTGTCCCTTTAATCAGGCCTCAGATTGGACACCTGGTCCTGCAGGTTCTGTCAGCCTATTGCCCATGTCCCCTCAGATTAAACCCCCTTTCTATACAGTATCAGACAGTTATATATATTTTTTCACAACAGACCTCTGATTAGATATAATCCGTTCTTTAAATATATATATACTTCCAGCTGAAATACCAGATTGTCCAATTGTATGCCACACACATAGCCACCTTAGTAGTGACATAGACTCTAATGGAATACAGATGGTTTTGTACAAGGCTAATATTTTATAGAGGAAAACGGGCTTATTCAGTGATAAGTCTGGTTCTAACCTTTCTTTATAATGTCTAAATTTCTTTCATGTAATTAGCAAGAGTCCATGAGCTAGTGACGTATGGGATATACATTCCTACCAGGAGGGGCAAAGTTTCCCAAACCTCAAAATGCCTATAAATACACCCCTCACCACACCCACAATTCAGTTTTACAAACTTTGCCTCCCATGGAGGTGGTGAAGTAAGTTTGTGCTAGATTCTACGTTGATATGCGCTTCGCAGCAGGCTGAAGCCCGGTTTTCCTCTCAGAGTGCAGTGAATGTCAGAGGGATGTGAAGAGAGTATTGCCTATTTGAATACCATGGTCTTCCTCTAGGGGATCTATTTCATAGGTTCTCTGTTATCGGTCGTAGAGATTTCTTCTCCTACCTCCCTTTTCAGATCGACGATATACTCTTATATACCATTACCTCTACTGATTCTCGTTTCAGTACTGGTTTGGCTATCTACTATATGTAGATGAGTGTCTTGGGGTAAGTAAATCTTATTTCTATTTTTGACACTCAAAGCTATGGTTGGGCACTTTATATGTAAAGTTCTACATATATGTTTTAAACTTATATTTGCCTTGATTCAGGATAATCAGTATTCCTTCTTTCAGACTGTCAGTTTCATTTTTTGGGAAAATGCATATGCATAAATATTTTTTTCTTACCTTGAAAATTTCAATTGACTTTTTTCCTTGCGGGCTGTTAGGCTCGCGGGGGCAGAAAATGCTTCATTTTATTGCGTCATTTTTGGCGCAACCTTTTTTGCCGCAAAATTTCGTCATTTCCGGTTTTCACGTGGTTGCGTCATTTTTGACGCATGTGTGTTACAGACGTTTTTTTTGCGCCAAAAATGTAGGCGTAGTTTTGTGGCGCCAAAAAATGTGGGCGTCATACTTGGCGCCAAAAAAAGTGGGCGTCATTCTTGGCGCCAGTTTTTTTCACATTATTTCAGTCTCATTTTTTTGTTGCTTCTGGTTGCTAGAGGCTTGTTTGTTTTGCATTTTTTCCCATTCCTGAAACTGTCATTTAAGGAATTTGATAATTTTGCTTTATATGTTGTTTTTTCTATTACATATTGCAAGATGTCACAACCTGACCCTGGATCAGAATCTACTTCTGGAAAGACACTGCCTGATGTTGGTTCTACCAAAGCTAAGTGCATTTGTTGTAAACTTTTGGTAACTGTTCCTCCGGCTGTAGTTTGTGTTAGTTGTCATGATAAACTTTCTAACGCAGATAATGTCTCCATTAGTAATAATCCATTATCTGTTGAACATTTATAAGTGAGGCACAACGAATTATACAAGGATTGGACAAGAGATAAGGCAAGTTCTGTTTTAATATTGAGTTTTATACACTGTCTGACTATTTAGTAAAAAAATACACAATATCTTAATATCCCTTTTTGACAACTTTTGTCTGATTAACAAACTACTTTACTCAATTACTCCTTACCCCTCACCTAGCTGCTGGCGGCATCTCCCCTAATCCTGGCCCCCCACAACTTCATTGCCCTGCACACCCATGTGTGCCCTTCAATAGACTTCAAAAACAAAACTCTGGTAACCTTAATCTTATTCCTCTTGCATCTAAAGCCACCACCCCCTTCACTTGTGCACTATGAAATTCTCGCTCTGTTTGCAACAAACTCACTTTTATCCATGACTAGTGATGTCTCGAATTGTTCGCCGGCGAATAGTTCCCAGCAAACATAGCTTGTTCGCGTTCGCAACGGCGGGTGAACATATGCGATGTTCAATCCACCCCCTATTCGTCATCATTGAGTAAACTTTAACTCCCTGTATCTCACAGTCTGCAGACACATTCCAGCCAATCAGCAGCAGACCCTCCCTCTCAGACCCTCCCAGCTCCTGGACAGCAGCCATTTTAGATTCATTCGGAAGCTGCTTTCTTAGTGAGAGGAGGGACAGTGTAGCTGCTGCTGATTTAATAGAGAAATTGATAGCTAGGCTAGTTTATTCAGTGTCCACTACAGTCCTGAAGGACTCATCTGATCTCTGCTGTAAGGACAGCACCCCAAAAAGCCCTTTTTAGGGCTAGAACATCAGTCTGTTTTTTGTTTTTTTTTCCCTGTGTAATCTAATTGCAGTTGCCTGCCTGCCTGCCAGCGTGTGTGTCAGGCTCACAGCGTATACTGTGCCCACTTGCCCAGTGCCACCACTCATATCTGGTGTAACAGTAGTGTAAATTTAAAAAAAAAAAAAAAAATTTGACTGTGAAACATCAGTCTGCTTGTGTAATCTAATTGCAGTTGCCTGCCTGCCAGCGTGTGTGCCAGGCTCACAGAGTATACTGTGCCCACTTGCCCAGTGCCACCACTCATATCTGGTGTAACAGTAGTGTAAATTTTAAAAAAAAAACTTTTTTGACTGTGAAACATCAGTCTGCTTGTGTAATCTAATTGCAGTTGCCTGCCTGCCTGCCAGCGTGTGTGCCAGGCCCACTTGCCCAGTGCCACCCACTCATATCTGTTGTAACAGTAGTGTAAATTTAAAAAAAAAAAACTTTTTTGACTGTGAAACATCAGTCTGCTAGTGTAATCTAATTGCAGTTGCCTGCCTGCCAGCGTGTGTGCCAGGCCCACTTGCCCAGTGCCACCACTCATATCTGGTGTAACAGTAGTGTAAATTTAAAAAAAAAAAACTTTTTGACTGTGAAACATCAGTCTGCTAGTGTAATCTAATTGCAGTTGCCTGCCTGCCAGCATGTGTGCCAGGCTCACAGCGTATACTGTGCCCACTTGCCCAGTGCCACCACTCATATCTGGTGTAACAGTAGTGTAAATTTAAAAAAAAAAGTTTTTCGACTGTGAAACATCAGTCTGCTTGTTTGCAGAGGCTTAGATACAAGATAATCACAGAGGTTAAAAGTATATTATTATAAATGTGTTAGTTATGCAAAACTGGGAAATGGGTAATAAAGGGGTTATCTATCTTTTAAAACAATAAAAATTATGGTGTAGACTGTCCCTTTAAACGGGGAGTTTGGTCTGTCACTGTGAAGCGGGCGTAACCCTTACACTACCTGATCGATACAACATCATACCTGATGTTTTAAAGCACGTTATTCCAAACAATTTAGGAATGTTAGGTGATTTATGCCCTTTATGGCTTAAAAACAGACTATGCATCAACTATGTAATTTTCCATGGGAGTTTTGCCATGGATCCCCCTCCGGCATGCCACAGTCCAGGTGTTAGTCCCCTTGAAACAACTTTTCCATCACTATTGTGGTCATAAAGAGTCCCTGTGGGTTTTAAAATTCGCCTGCCTATTGAAGTCTATGGCGGTTCGCCCGGTTCGCCCCTTCGCGAACAGTTGCAGAAGTTCGTGTGCGCCGTTCGCGAACGCAAATTTTTAGGTTTGCGACATCACTATCCATGACCTCTTTATCTCAAACTCTCTCAATCTTCTGTCTCTCACAGAAACCTGGCTCTCTCCTTCAGACACTGCTTCCTCTGCTGCACTGTCACATGGGGGTCTCACTTCAGCCACACTCCTAGGTCTGATAATAGACAAGGAGGTGGTGTTGGTATTTTACTTTTCTCTAGTTGCACCTTTCAACAAATACAGCCCTTCTCTTCCCTCGCATTTTCTTAATTCGAAACACACATGATTCGCTTATTCTTTCCCCTCTCTATACGTGTTGCAGTCATATACTGCCCCCTGGCTCTGCAACTCTATTTCTAGATCACTTTGCCGCCTGGTTACCTTACTTCCTTTCCTCAGATACCCCTGCCCTCATTCTCGGTGACTTCAACCTCCCTGTTGATAATCCCACTGCCTCCTCTGCAAAACAACTTCTGCAACTCACTTCCTCTTTCGGCCTGTCACAATGGACTGACTCTCCCACTCACAAAGACGGTCAATCCCTTGATCTGATTTTCAGCTATCCCGATGCACTATCTCAAACTTCACAAACTCACCTTTTCCTCTTTCTGACCACCACCTCCTCACTTGTAACATCACCTCCCTCCCTACAACTCTCCCTCCTTCTACCCCTCACACTAAACTTCACAGAAGTATCAAGTCATTAGATCAGCAAGAACTCGCTAGCTCTCTCGAACCTCTTCTCTCTTCTACCCGCTCCTTTTCCTGTCCTAATGAATCCATCTGCCACTATAACTCCACCCTTACATCGGTCCTTGAAAATCTGGCCCCACCTACCATAACTCGGAAAACATACACTCATCCTCAGCCCTGGCAAACTACTCGGACACGGTACCTACGCAGATGTTCCCGTACTGCTGAGTGACACTGGAGGAAATCTCGAAGTTCTGCTGACTTTCTCCACAATAAGTTCATCTTGAACTCTTACTATTCTGCCCTTAATCTATATATGCAACATTACTTCTCTACTCTTTCTTCAAACCCAAAACGTCTGTTCTCCACATTCAATACTCTTCTCCACCCACCCCCACCTCCCACCACAACTTTTCTCTCAGCCCAAGATTTTGCCAGCTACTTCAACAACAAAATCGACTCCATAAGAAATGAAATCAGCTCTCAACATACTACCGGTCTCCCACTCTCTCAAAAGCTCACAACCATCCAAAACCCACATAGCCATAAATTTAGCTCTTTTGCCCCTGTTACAGAGGATGAAGTTTCTGCCCTTTTATTATTCTCTCACCTCACTACCTGTCTCCTCGACCCCATCCCCTCACAACTACTCCCCTCCATCTCTTCTACCCTTACCCCTATACTCACACACATCTTCAACCTCTCCCTCAGCACTGGTGTAGTTCCCACATCTCTTAAACATGCATTAGTCACACCTATCTTCAAAAAACTTTCTCTCAATCCAACCTCCCTATCCAACTACCGCCCTATTTCCCTACTACCTCTTGCCTCAAAGCTTCTTGAAAAGCTGGTATATGCATGTCTATCCCATTACCTTACATTAAACTCCCTCCTTGACCCACTGCAATCTGGATTTCTCCCCCTTCACTCAACAGAGACAGCAATTGTTAAGGTTACCAATTACCTACTTACAGCAAAATCAAAAGGCTACTTCTCTCTACTTATCCTCCTTGATCTGTCTGCAGCCTTTGAGACTGTCGACCACCCTCTTTTTCTGTATACCCTCCAATCCTTTGGCATCTGTGACACAGCTCTCTCTTGGTTCTCTTCCTATCTGTCTAACCGTACCTTTAGTGTAGCCTTCTCTGGGGCATCCTCTGCCCCTTGGTCCCCTTCTCTTCTCTTTCTAAACCTCCTCACTAGGTTCCTTAATAAAGTCCTACGAGTTTCATTATCATTTGTATGCTGACTATACCCGAATCTACCCTCTGTACCAGAACTATCTCCTTCCTTGCTAACCCGTGTCACTAGATGTCTCTCTCATATCTCATTTTGGATGTCCTCTCACTACCTCAAGCTAAATCTCTCCAAAACTGAGCTCCTTATTTTCCCCCTTCTTCCAAAATCTCCACCCCCCCATGTCTCTATAACTGTTGATAACTCCATCATTACCACAACCTCACATGCCCGATGTCTTGGGGTCAAACTTGACTCAGATCTTTCTTTCACTCCTCACATTCAGTCCGTGGCTAAAGTCTGCAGCTTCCACCTTAAAAACATTTCCTTACACAACAAAGATTTTAATCCACTCTCTCATCCTTTCCCACCTAGACTACTGCAACTCCATCCTCTCTGGTCTCCCTAGCTACCACCTAGCTCCTTTACAATCTATAATGAATGCCTCTGCCAGGCTCATCTTCCTTGCACGTCGCTCTTCATCTGCCGCACCTCTCTGCCAATCCCTTCACTGGCTTCCTCATGCCTCCAGGATTAAACACAAAATTCTCACTCTGACACACAAAACCATCAATTGCATTGCTCCCCCCTACATCTCAGACCTTGTCTCCAGATACTCTCCCTCCCGTCCCCTTCACTCCGCTCATGATCTCCTACTCTCCTCCTCTCTTGTTACCGCCTCACATTCCCGTCTACAAGATTTCTTCAGACTGGCTCCCATCTTATGAAACTCTCTGCCTTGCTCCACAAGAATCTCCCCTAGTTTTAAAAGCTTTAAATGCTCCTTGAAGACTCTACTATTCAGGGACGCTTACAACCTGCACTAACCTTTCTATCTCCACTGCTATCCCCTAAAACCCCATAGCATGTTAGCCTATGAGCCCAGCTGTTTGTAGTTCACCTTCATAAGAGCCGACAACAACAGTGCAATTCTCGGCAAGACCCTCTCTCCCCATTTGATCCCTGTAATCTTTTTCATTATACCACCTCTGTTCATAGCGCTGCGGAACCTGTTGGTGCTCTACAAATACCTAATAATAATAATAATAATAATAATAATATGTCACAATAATAAACAAACACAGTCAGCTTATACACATCATTTATATGTTTTTGTTGTCTTTATTGAACACAACTTCCCTGTAATTGCGGATAACATTTCACAATAATCACCAAGAATTTTGGACCATCGCTTATTACAAAACTGTTACAATTCAACAATACTCTCTGGATAGAAACGTGTAGTGGTGACCCCACTGCACAAAGTGTATACTATATAGCACTTTTACCATTATGACCAATCAAGGTGAAATAATTATTATGGTTATAAATAGAAATTGGAATAACACTGATGAAATTGCATGAAATTCCCAAGGCAATGGGAACACTAGAAAGGGAAATTACAAAAATTGAACTTTATTAGTGATTATTAAAAATGGGGAAAACCATTACATTAAAGGAAAATAGTAATGACACTGAAATAATACACCAACAAAACATTGACTATAGTAGTTGTAAGGATATGGAGGGTATATGCCGGTATAATATGAAAATAGAAAAGACTATATACTTCCTCACAAGAAATTAAAGGGACAGTTAAGTCCCAAAAAAACGTTCATGTTTCAAATAGGGCATGTCATTTTAAATAACTTTCCAATTTACTTTTATCACCAATTTTGCTTTGTTCTTTGGTATTCTTAGTTGAAAGCTAAACCTAGGAAGGCTCATATGATAATGTCCAAGCCCTTGAAGGCCGCCTCTTATCACATGCTTTTTTATTTGCTTTTCACAACAGGAGAGAGCTAGTTCATGTAAACCATATAGATAACATTGGGATCACGCCCATGGATTGTGGCAGACACTGCACTAATTGGCTAAAATGAAAGTCAATACATAATAAATAAAAACTCATGTGATCAGGGGGCTGTCAGAAGATGCTTAGATACAAGTTCATCCCAGAGGTAAAAAAGTATACAATTTTTAATCTTAGATCTTTAGAGATATATTTTTGATCAAGGCATGGTTCACATAAGGGAATGTTTCTTAGGGACTGCTAACTTAAAGGACCAGTAAATACAGTAGATTTGCATAATCAACACATGCATGATAAAAAGACAATGTACTGCAATAGCACTTAGTCTGAACTTTAAGTGAGTAGTAGATATTTTTCTGACAAATTTCAAAGTTATGTCTATTTTAACTCCCCCTGTATCATGTGACAACCATCGGCCAATCACAAATGCATATATGTATATTCTGTGAATTTTTGCACATGCTCAGTAGGAGCTGGTGACTCCAAATGTATAAATATAAAAAGAATGTGCACATTTTGTTAATGGAAGTATATTGGAAATGTATTCAAAATTGCATGCTCTATCTGAATCATGAAAGATTAATTTTGACTTGTGTCTCTTTAAACTTTTTGTATTTATTTTAAAAGGACAGTGCAGTTTTGAACAATACCTCTAGTCTTGTCTTATTGATTGGACTTCAGGTCAGAGGACTCCTGACTCAGATGAGCTTATAAAGAAGTAATTAGCCTAGGGGTTCACATATTTTTTAACAACCCACACTATGAATGTTTACACTGTGTGCTCGTGGTATGTTCAATAAAAGCATGAAAATGTATCATTGTTTTTGTGTTTTTTGTTTAAACAGACTGTGCTTGTCTAATATTGTGACTTAGTCAAACATTAGATCACATGTTATGACCAAATGATGCAGACATCCAGGTAATTCCCAAGGGTTTACATACTCTTTCTTGCCACTTTACATACTTAGCATAACTGTAAAGAGCATATTTTGCACTCTTATTGGACAGATACTCATTAATAAAGGATCAATATAGTGGAAAAGTTGCATGTTCTGATTCGATAGAGCATGTAATGTTAGTGCTAGCAACCCTGCAACTCTATGTGTTTAACCCCCCCCCGCAAAAAAGGTTAAACACATAGTTAAAGTACCACTTGAGAGAGCCAGATAACTGCTGGGCCTGAGTGGAAACTGTTGGTGAATCAATCAGCTTTATAATCAAATTAGAACACATAATTGTTCCACTATAATGGTCCTTTCATTCAGAAAAATGTTCTGATAATGAATATGTATTAATTATACAAACTATGTAGTCCTCATGCTACATGTTTGTTTAATAGCAGTGTAAAGATAGTGTAAGACTGTACACTTATTACATAGCAGTATCTTTACTGCCAGTGTTATCACACACACCTTATACTCATTTTCATTATATGTTCTTTACTGTGCTCGGTTATTCAGCAATACTGAACAATATACACACAGTCCAAATCATTACACAGAGCTGCTTACTCATTCGTTATAACTGTACAGATCCCCTTTACAATATAAGGAACAACATGTTCGTTATGAGTGTACAGATATGTATCATGCTATTCAGACTCGCTTCTCACAGCTTGGGATGCTCAGGCCCACTGTATATTCCATGACCCATATAAAGCTCTCTTTGTGGGGTCCTGAGCAAGCTGGAGGGGGCGGGGTCCCGGCGCAGCTGCAGCCGGGCTGGGAGGGGGGTGGCCGGGCTGCAGACAGACTGACGCCGTCCTCTGCATTGTTCAGTGTCCCTCCCCGCACCTGGGCTCAGCGGGGAGGGCAGAGCTGCAGGGTGGGAGGGAAAAAAACACTAATAACATTAACCCTTCGTGTAGAGACCTGTTGATGAAAACACTGAAGCTCTTCAAGTAATTACAGCTGGCAGAAACTTTGGACTTTTTGGCTAAACCCATAGGAATGGCCTTCATTTACAGAAATACATATATAAAAAAGTGAGACCTATCTATGGTGTTCATAGGGTTGATGAGTTTAGTATAGACAACAACCTGGATTAATTCTATCTATCTATATCTATCTATCTATCTATCTATCTAGTCTGTGAATTTAAACCTGTACTTTTTATATGTGTACAGTAACAGTTTTTGGAAATCTTTTTTAAAATATATTGATATTTTTGTTAATTAACCAAACTTGTATTACTTTTGATTATAGGTTATTAAACTTTTTTCTTTTGTTCATCACAAACTTTAATGTAATGGTAATTTCTGAGAAAACAAAAAGAAAAGAATAAGATGTCAATATATTTGAAGGATATACATGTAAGTTCATACTTAAAAATGCAAAAAGAAATGGCTCTGTGTTAGATTCATTTATTTTTGCAATATTGCTTGCATTTAAAGTCATCACTGGAGCAGCAATGCATTACTGGGATGTAGCTGAACACATCTTGTAAGCCAATGACAACAGGCATATGTGCGTATCCACCAGTCATGTTGTGTTAGCTGACTGTGCCTGGTGCACATGCAAGAGTGCTGATTGGTAGGCAAACTCTATACCCAGCATATTGAACATATTTACCAGTGACCCTGTTAGCACAGAGATGGGCATTGCTCATGTGTGGTGTTGATCTTGGCATAAAAAGATTGCATGGTAGTGACTACTTCATGACAGAATTCTGTCCATTATATCCCCTAGTTCACAATGATTTTAACTATAGAAGATGGCACCTGTGGGTGCTCAAATCAAATAGAAAGTAGGGTCATGGGTGAATATCAGAAAAATAACATTTGAGTGCAAAAACAAATATTCTACCTAGCATTTCCTCTACTAAATGTTTCTGTAATTTGAAAGTTAAAGTGATGGTAAATCCTAGCGTTTATGAAACGCAAGGATTTACCAGTGGAACAAATAAAGGGGAAGTTCAGTCATGGGGGTCTATTTATCAATTGATGCCCTGTGTTTCTGGCAAGCCTTCAGGCTCGCCAGAAACACAAGTTATGAAGCAGCTGTCTAAAGACCGCCGCTCCATAACCTGTCCGTCTGCTCTGAGGCGGCGGACAGACATTGCCGAAAATCAACCCGATCCAATACGATCGGGTTGATTGACACCCCCTGCTGGCGGCCGATTGGCTGCGAATCTGCAGGGGACGGCGTTGCACCAGCAGTTCACAAAAACTGCTGGTGCAATGATAAATGCGGACAGCGTATGCTGTTGGCATTTATCGATGTGCGGCAGACATGATTCGCTATAGCGGATCATGTCCGTCCGCACAATGATAAATGGACCCCATGAAGTATAAAATACTTCATGCTGAAAGTTCCTTTATTTGTTTGAAGCGTTCGCCTCGCAGAGCCTCTCAGATCGCCCATGGCAGAACGCTATTTTGCTGTAAGGTGACATTTCCACCTCTTAGCCTATAGCCATGCGGGCCAGTTGGCGCCAAGCTGGATAGATAGCACGCTATTGGCTAAGATCACCTCACAGCAAAATAGCGTTCTGCGTGGGCTGCCTGAGGTGCTCATTGCGGTGAATGCTTCAGACAAATAAAGGAACTTTCCGCATTAAGTATTTTATACTTCATGACTGAAAGTCCCTTTTATTTGTTCCACTGGTAAATCCTAATGTTTCACAAACGCTAGAATGCACTATTACTTTAAAGAACCATGAAAAACAAGTTTAAATGATCATGGTTCAGAGGGAGCTTGCAATTAAAAAAACAAAAAAAATTTAAATTTCTATTATCAAATTGTTTTGTGTTCTCTTGTTATTTTTTTGTTACAAAGCATATCTATGTAGGCTCTTGAGCAGCAATACTCTACTGGGAGCTAGCTGGGAACTGGTTGCTATGCACGTATACCTCTTGTCATTGGCTCACCAGATATGTTCAACTAGGTCCCAATAGTTCACTGCTTTGCTACCATGAGGCTGACTTAACCCCTTTTATGCCATTAGAAAAAGTTAAACACAAACAATAATACAATAATATGTATGTCCCTATATTTGCACTATTAAGAACCATTCTATAGAATAAACCTAATATGGGAATGCATTTTACTAATGATCATTACTGTAAAAAAAGAAAAAAACAATTAAATAAAAACACAAAACAAATGTCTGAATGTTTGGCAGATTTTTTAACAATCAATGAAAACTAACACATGTAGACAACATTTGTTTCAAACCAATGTGAAGATACATTTACAATTCCCTAATAATGTATCCAATGGTTTCAATGAACAGCATGGTGTAAGGAAGTCCTGGAAGATTTCAAGACAGTTTCCCAATTGCATTTATCTGGTATTTTACCAGCATGTTTAGTATTTTTTGCATGGCCATGCCAATATAGGTAATACAAAATGAGAACAGCAAATAGGTCAGGGTTTGACTGGAATATCTCCTAAATCAAAGGGAAGTTATTGTGAAATATATGGTCATGTAGCAACAACAGTGACTTTAGTGTTACATAATGAATCATGCTAAGCATCATAGTCAGTATTATTTTTTATTTATTTTTTAAAAAAAAACAAGCAATCCTAAAGTACCTTTGCCATACTCATGAGACATACTGCAGTATATTTAGTTATTGGGTTCTACAGTTACAATTGATCTCATATATTTCTTGCAACCTGAAATAAGACATACTGTATATGATGGAGGGATCTTACCCACTTTCCTAGATAACCAGCAATAATTGATTTGTAATAATATTAATATAGCAAACATTTGGAGAGCATTGTAATAGGAAGGTATCATAGAACTATCCCTCAATATTTACAGTTTTGTTAAAGGGACAGTCTACACCAGAATTTGTATTGCTTAAAAAGATAGATAATCCCTTTATTAACTATTCCCCAGTTTTACATAACCAACACAGTTATATTAATATATGTTTTACCTCTGTGATTACCTTGTACCTGGGCCTCTGCAGACAGCCTCCTTATCTAAGTGCTTTTGACAGACATGCAGTTTAGCCAATCAGTGCAGACTCCTAAATAACTCCACGGGAGTGAGCACAATGTTATCTATATGACACACATGACCTAGCACTGTCTAACTGTGAAAAACTTTCTAAATGCTCTGAGCTAAGGGGCGGTTTACAACGGTTTAGAAATCAGTTTGAGCCTACCTAGGTTTAGCTTTTCAGAAATACCACCAATGGAACAAAGCAAATTTAATGATAAAAGTCAATTGGAAAGTTGTTTAAAATTGCATGCCCTATCTGAATCATGAAAGTTTAATTTTTACTTTACTGTCCCTTTAAACTTGGTCAAAGTACAACCCTGTGAGTGAGTCTAGGTTATGAATAAGTCCCTGTACTTTTTACAGTTATATTGATTCCAGGGCAAAATATTCTAATCGAAAAAAAAAAGTTTTTTACTGCATTTTATTTTTGCAAACTATGGGTCTGCAAGACAGCATTCACCACCCACAGTTCTAACTGCACAAGCACTTGCTTTCCGGCATCCAATTGCGTGAATCCGGGATGTCATAACTCAGTGAGGTAAAAAAGTAGCAGTTATATAACAGTGGTGTCATGAGCAAGCCTGCACCGCAAATGCTCCAAAGCTGCATACGCAACTTGATAAATAGAGTCCTCCTGCGTGTTATTACAAAAAGGGTGCATTTCTTTAGTGGGACAAACTTAAAGGAGCACTGTACGATAAAAATGATGTATCAAATTACTTGTTATACCTACTGCAGAGTATTGCATATATGGTAAATTGTACCTTTATGTTTATTTATGTATTTGAAATAGCTTGGTTTTCTCATTAAAGCCATCACCTTTTCTTCTCAAGGACATGTCCATAAAAATGGGATAAGTTTGCAGGTAAAGCAGAAAAAGTAATGAGAATACGTTTGAGCACAATGGCCTCTATTTATCATAGTCTGACGGACCTGATCCGACAGTGCGGATCAGGTCAGCCAGACCTCGCTGAATACGGCGAGCAATACGCTCGCAGTATTCAGCATTGCATCAGCAGCTCACAAGAGCTGCTGGTGCAACGTCGCCCCCTGCAGACTCGCGGCCAATGGGCCGCCAGCAGGGGGGTGTCAATCAACCCGATCGTACTCGATCGGGTTGATTTCCGGCGATGTCTGTCCGCCTGCTCAGAGCAGGCGGACAGGTTATGGAGCAGCAGTCTTTGTGACCGCTGCGTCATAACTGCTGTTAAAGGGATATTTTGCACTAGATTTTTCTTTGCATACAAGTTTTGTAGATTATCCATTTATATAGCCCATCTGGGAGTGTTTTTTTTTTTTTGCAATGTATAATTTAGCTTATTTTTTTAATAAAATTATGCTGATTTTCAGACTCCTAACCAAGCCCCAAAGTATCAGATGTAGACTCAGGTCTACAGATTTGACCTGCTATTGTTTGTGTAATCTGACTTTTCATATGCAGGAAAAGGGGAGGGAAGGAGTATCTGCTCTTTCTGCTTTCCCAGCCCCTGAGTGTCCCAGCCTAACCTCATCAACAGTGCTAATCTGTGAGCTTCTAAGTAAGTTTTTAAATGGTTTTATACTGGATTTTTATATCAGTATCTGAGCATATTATTATTTATAGTAGTGTCTATTACATGCAGTTATATAAATCTGGTGTGTACTGTCCGTTTAACTAGCTTTTAGACATACAAACATCTAACAAGGTTGCCAGCTGCCCTCCACAATATACTGGGCAACTTACAGATGATCAGGGGAAAACAGTTGGTGGAATCATTATCAGACCTGAGATCAGACCCTTTGGCCCTGCACCTCCTGTTAGCCATATGCCCACATGTGACCTCAGTTAAAACTCCATTTTGCTTCTGTCAGTTACATCACACCTCAGGTCAGACCAATCAAATGTTCATTTTTTTTACACACAGTTTACTAGGCAGACTGCCTGGTAAAATACTGGGCACCTGGCAACCAAGACTTCTTGAAGCGTTCACACTAAGTGAAACATTTTAAATAAATGATGGGATTTTACACATTAAAATGTGGTGGAACTGGAATATGATAAGACTATAACAAATAAGTGGCTTTATTTTCTCATAAAGAGCTTACACAGTTGTATTGACACTCAACAGTTTGTATTGTCCAAAACAGCGACCCCCCGCCTCAGTGTATGTATACAAATGCAGCTGAGCATGTATACAGAGGTGTGTATGCTCAGTGATGCCCAAGGCCTGCTTGCAAATAATGTCACTGTATCTTTAAGACTAGTAGCACAGCTGCAGCCGTTTGACAGAAGTCCGGTCACAATACTGTACTCTCATTGGTCCTGAAGTGGTGAGGCCGTTGTCAGGGGAGACGCGTCCCTGGTAAGGAGGGGGAGCGCATGTAAACGTCACGGGGACGGCGCCAGGCTGTCTAGCAGAGGGATAGAGGGGGGTTATGACAAACAGCGCAATATGGACACAATCATTTGCACGTGTGTGTAATAGTGTTTATACAGCACACATATTCTCTGGATAAATGTATTTTACACCGTGTATATCTGAATATGTCATGGATATATATTTTATTCGTCTAATATATGCACATATGTATCGCCTGCTCCCAATTATCGGAATTTATTGTTTTGACCCTGAATTTTATATATGAATATATATATATATATATATAATATATATATATATATATATATATATATATATATATATACACACACACACATTTATGCACAAATAAGTATGTATCTATATTATTAACAATAAAATAAAGATTGAACTTACAGTACACCTACACTCGTGTATATATATATATATATGATATATATATATGATATATATATATATGTGTGTGTGTTATATATATTATATCACATACATTTTGTAATCGCCCATCACATAGTCACACAGTACAATACACACAGCTTGTCCCTTGTCTGTTTTGCTCATTCAGTTCCCAGCCTCTTCCCTCCCTGGTCACAGGATAATATTCCTGACGCCAGAAAGTCTGGAGGTCAGAGAGGGAGGGGGGGGGGGGGTGAGAGAAAATATAAAATAATGGCTTTCACACTACAGAAAATAGATAAAATCCAGAAAAAATGTGATGCATGAGATAAATGTATTACAGTTCAGTTTGTAACAAAATAATACCTTATATATATTCTGTTTATTTATGCAATTGTAAACAATAAAATATTTTTTTTTTAAATAATATATATATATATATATATATATATATATATATATATACATATAATATATTTATATATAGGTATTTAATATATGTATATATCTATAGAAAACCAATATCCTTAAGAAACTTGTAATAACATCTCTTTTTTTATCTGTTGGTGTTAAACCTCTTGTTTACTTTATTATCTATGAATCAATTAATCAATATATCTATCTAATCTTATCTATCAACGTAACTTTCAATCCAATCTATAATTGCAAATCATTTGTAACAACTTCGAATGCTTTTGCATTAAAATAGCATCAGTCTCATACAAAGCAATGTAAGGGATCGACCCCCCCCCCCTCTCTGTGACATTAATGACACTGTTTCCAGCCCTCAGGATAAGCTGTTTGAAAGTGCTCAACCAGCTGTTATCTCAATATTATGAAGCAGTGGGGTGTGAAGGGGGGACGAGGGAGGGGTAATTTGCATAGGCAAGGGAGGGGGGGTGAGTGAGCGCCTATAAAAAGGGAACCGCGTCTGCATTGCAACACTGACTTACACAGCTAGAGCTATAAGTGCTTGAGGAAGTGCTCCGCGTTCTAAAGCAAACAACTAAAGATTCCGCAGATTCACCGGACAGCTCGCTTGGACCGCCTTGCTTCTTCTGGATTCACATCTGGTTATCCCGAAACAAACTGCTGATCTTCACCGAGAGAAGAAACAACTCTAGAAGCTTTGCAAATCCCTAGACATTCATCATCAGCAATGAAAGCCATCAGCCCAGTGAGATCCATGGCCAGCTGCTACCAGGCAGTGTGTTGCTTGTCAGAGCAGAGCCTCAGCATTGCAAGGAGCAAGGGCCCAGGTGGGGAAGAACCCATGGGGCTCCTCTATGATATGAATGACTGTTATTCCAAGTTGAGGGAGTTGGTGCCAGGAATCCCCCAGGGAAGCAAACTTAGCCAGGTGGAGATTCTACAACATGTCATTGATTACATCTTCGATCTACAGATAGTTCTGGGTGAAGAAGAACAGAGTGTGAGCAGCAGCATCCTCTCCCTACAGGTAAGGGCTCCTCCATTTATCTGACTGTATACCCTGTACCCATCTCTTCGTGCCAACCCTTAGCAATGATTCACAGAAAGTTAGCATAACCCATAACTGTAACACCATCATCTTTATTCAGTCACAACTATTGCACAATCACCATTCATTGCTGTATAATTCTAACGTGTTGATTGTTTTTGTCTTTTTCCAGAAATCTGATTTTTCAGAATTGGCAACACAAGGGGACACCAGAATTTGTCATTGATTCCGGCTCTGTATTCTACGGTAAGAAAACTTTCCTTGGTCTAAAACAACAGCGCATTGCAGTTTATTATCAGCAAGTAGCATCTCAAAGCTTAGCAGCATTTACAAGTAGTGGGCGACTTTATTATTTAGTTGTAAATTTAAATGG
Source organism: Bombina bombina (assembly GCF_027579735.1). Taxonomy (NCBI): domain Eukaryota; kingdom Metazoa; phylum Chordata; class Amphibia; order Anura; family Bombinatoridae; genus Bombina; species Bombina bombina. Next base: position 545,461,534 of record NC_069501.1, on the reverse strand, counting down.
CTGTGCTTAGTGAATCTATATTATTTTGTATGGCTTGAATATGTAATTTATATATTACAGTTGTCAAAGCTATATATAATGAATACAATATGAGCTGAAATGTCACTTGCTGCTAAACAAGTGGGAGGTATTAGTGTCTCACGTTGCCTCAGTTTGTACAGCCCAGATGATGTTATTCGTATTAGGGGCAGGTCTTGTTTCCTCTCAGGCGCCAGCCAGTCTACTCACCCCTCCCTGCCTGACTCACATTTATAAATATGCATTTCTTTTTTTCTGCAGGTGTGGGAAGCTTGAGGAAAAAAAAATCCTTTTCCATGAAACAAACCAAATCTTCTCACAAGACCGATTAACCCTTCATGACCCAGCTAGCTAAAGAATAAACAGAACATATTTCAAAGGACTTATTTTTATAATAAATCAAGCTATTCAATGTTATTTTCAGGACTTGTTAGTAGCATTTGTAAGAATTCTGGAGAAAAAAATCCAGTAAAATCATGTTTTATATTTTTATGAACCCATTGGGGTATATCAAGTTTGATATTTCTTGCACAATACTGTTTTAATATTGTGACATTCCCATAGACATCTGAAATTTGGACCAAAAACAATATCTACACTCAGCCATAGCTGTAATATGTTCTATAATGTTATCAACTTGAATTTTTGTACTAAATTTTCAATATTTTGTTAACATTCTTTCTATGAATTATATTTTTGTATAAAAAAAAATGCATTTTGTCTTGGGGGAGTGATATTCCCTGTTGTTGTATGGACATAATAGCCTTAATCTGTGGCACATGCCCCAGTGTATTCCACTCTCTAAAGTAGAGATATTTTGTTGGAACTGCATAGTTTCTGAATTGAACAAAAAACTTTTTATAAAAGTTGTATTTGATTATGTAAATAAATATTATTTTTAATTAAATATGCTCTATTTGTGTATTGGTACGTGTCTATTCATATATACACCTAGACATAAAGTGACATACATCTAAGTTTGCATAACATCACAGTCCCATCATTTACAAAGTGTCTGTGTGTACTTTTATTTGGCTGAACCATACAATTCTAAAGACAAGATTTACTGTCTTGCAAAATACATTGTTACTTAATCCAATACAAGTGATTAATATGTAACTTGTGCACATATGTATGTACTATGAGACGACTGAGATGGGGCATGGAAATTTAATAATTTTGCTGCCTCAAAATTAGGCACTCATTGGTCATCTAATCATTGGTTATCTTTATTACCTAATCCTAGTGAGTCTAAGTTTGTGTGTGTGTGTGTGTGTATATATATATTATTATATATATATATATATACACATACTATATATATATATATAATATATATATATATAGATACACACTCACATAGGCTCTCATAGCATTACACATATAACAATAAACATACGTTGGATCACAATGTATACCAACGGTGTGTGTGGTATATATATAAATATTATATATACATACACACCTTGGCATACATTGTGATTCAACGTATTTTAATGTTATATGTGTAATGCTATGAGAACCTATTTGGGGCGGTGTGTGTGTATGTGTGTATATATTATATATATATATATACACACCCAGACATTGGATCACACTATACAAAAGTTTCCACTGAGGTGTTGAAGGGACATTAAAGTCAATATTAAACCTTTATGGTCTAGATGGAGCATGCAATTTTAAACAACTTTCCAATTTACTTCAATTATCAAATTTGCTTTGTTCTCTTGGTATTAGTTGTTAAAGAATAAACCTAGGTGGGCTCATTGGACTTCAGGAGAGTGCACGTGTCTTTAGTAGCCCTATGTAAGTAGTGTTTGCAACATGGTTTTATAAATGTTACAAACACTGCTGCAATAGACTGCTAAAGACACGTGCACGCTCCTGAAGTCCTATGAGCCCATCTAGGTTTGCTCTTTAAACAACTATTCCAAGAGAACAAAACCAAATTTCTTTATATATGTAAATTGAAAGTTGTTTAAAATTACATACTCTGTCCTAATCATGAGAGTGTAATTTTACCTATACTGTCCCTTTAATTAATCTACAAATAATAGTTAACAATAGTGCTATTTGTTCCCGTGGTATTCCCTGTTTCTTAACCCTGCATTATTCTTTTAATTGCACTGGGAGCTAATTAGTGTTGTGTAATTAAATAATCATATATATTTGGAGAAACTCACAATTACAGGGAAATAATAATAATACACTGCACATTGTAGTGTATGTAATATACACACATACATTTCATTACTATCAAGTTTGCATAAGCATGGACAATATTCTATCCCACGAATACATTTATATGGTGTCTGTCTGTATATAGGTATTATTATATCTGAGCTTGTATATAGCATACGCAGTATTTGCTCCCAACCACATCCCAAGACTTTCTCTTATCAGCGTTTCTTTCTGCCCAACTTCAGACTTGGTTAATTACAGAGACCAAAACATTACATTAAATTTTGAGGAGCTTCTACTGGATTCCCACAGCATTCCATACATTTTTAAAGCTTTTTTTTCTGATGTGAAGCAATTTTTATGTGTGTAATTACACATATTTATGAAACTTGTGGTTTTCAGCACATGGACAGTTAATTTAGAAATATAAGTTCTGAACATTCTTCCCACAACATTTTAAACTTATTTTGGATAAATCATTTTATTTTTTTCCCATGCAAATATTCCAAGCACCCTAAAATACTCCTGACCTAGGATTTACCCCTCCAGATATTGTATAAATGTATGCAGTGATTTTCACTCCATAAAATAACCGTTTGATATCCTAATAAAGACAATACTCTTATTACATTTAAGTTGCAGCAAATACTTATTTCTATACATAGAGTGGTATATTTAGTTTCTGTGCAGCCCTAGATACTGAGAAATGTGCTACCTCAAATCCAACCCCTGACTAGTTTAGATCCATTTATTTTATATATTTCTCACAAATCAGATGTCAGGGGTAATCATGCACTTCTACTAGACAATCAGAATCATTACTTGCTAATAACAATTCTAAATAAAATATTTGGAGAACATTTCAATGGGAAGGTTTAATACCATAAAAATCATGCAGCCCAAATCCTGCAAGCCCTAGGTACAGAACTAATTGAATAAGATAGCATTAATCATACATAATATATTTGTGGAATAAAAACAAAGAAATAGTAACCGTTTTTATAGCAGCGTCCCAAATAATTGATCCCATATATGAATAATTGTCTTATGGCTTTATGTCTAAACGCTTCCATTATATATTATATATATGTCACCAAGCAGCTGACCAATAAGTGTATTTATAGAAACATCTCAATACATTTTTTCCATATAGGGTAATCTATATCTAGTATCTATATTTCTTTCTAAATATATTTCTCTATCTTTCATCTATCTATCTATCTATCTAATCTATCTATCTATCTATCTATCATATATCCATCAATCTATCTATTTTATCATCCAGCTAATATCTATAATCTATCTATCTATCTATCTATCTATCTATCTATCTATCTATCTATCTATCTATCATTCAGCTAATCTCTATCTATATGTCTATATCTATCTATCTATATCTATCTATCTATCATCTATCTATCTATCTATTTATCATCCAGCTAATCTCTATCTATCATCTATCTATCATCCAGCTAATCTCTATCTATATATGTCTATATCTTTCTATCTCATCTATCCTATCTATCTATCTATCATCCAGCTAATCTCTCTATATCTATCTAATCTACCTATAACTTCCATAATATACAATATGTCGAGAAGTAACCACTCATACACATATGTTGCTGTATCTATCTAGTTAATAAATTAATCTGGATCTACTAAGGCTCTCGTATAACATAATATTCAGAGCTAAATGGGTTAAGCATTTATAATATACACTATACGTGCTCAGTGTTTAAAATATTGAATATTAATTGAATGATTCCCCAGTAAATGGTAAGTCCCATTCCGAGTGATGTTTAGGATTCCCAGGGTTAAAAGGGCTTGTGATCCTATTACTTGGCATATAACAGTTGTAGGGTTTTTAACATAATAGGATTCCCTGGACCTTTTGTGGGAGGTAGAGGGGGAAAAGCAGGAGAAGGGGGGGTCTGTGCAGCTGTAATCAGCTGTGATTAGTAGGGGGGATGTTTTTAGGAATTCTTCACCTGGCATTGTCATTGTTTCAGGACCTGCAGGTGTCTCCTGGCGCCAGGCTGTCTGACTGCTGCTGGCCTCCCCCCTCCCTTCTCCCCCTCATCTGTCTCCATTTGCATCCATTCACTGGCTGCTGCTTCTCTCACTCACTTCCTACATGCAACCCCCATCCACTGATCTGTGTAACAGGACAAAGCAGGCGCCCCTACATGTGCACCGCACCCCCTTCTGTACATATTGTGCAATGTGCTCTTATCCGCTGTGTATGAACTGCATTGTAGACCAACTTTACACCCCAACATACTCTTTAGTTCATTAACTGCAGAACTGCACGACGTGATCTTCTGTTTATACTAATATTACTTCACCAAACTGCACTCCTATTAAACACTCACTATTTATGTCAATCTAAAGGTATATGTATTTTCCCCAACGTGCCCCCACCCCCCAATTATGTATATATGTGCCTACTAAGCAAAACATTTATTCACAGCATACATTTTTATATCACTCCATTTCCAAACGTAGGAGTTGGACGATACTGTTGCACCCCTAGGTTTCCCTACATATACACCAAACACATTACAACAATGTGTATGTATGTGTGTATCATCCATCCATCTATCTATCTATCTTATCTATCTATCTATCATCTACCTATATCTATCTATATCTATCTATATCTATCTATCTCTATACACACATGTGTATATGTGTGTGTGTGTGAGTGTGTGTGTGTATATATATATATATACAATGTATGTGATTATATATATATATATATCTATTATATATTATATATATATATATAAAATATAATATATATAAATATAACTACCCATATTACATATTACAGTACTTTTTTTCCAATTCCCTAATAACATTTTTCAATCATCCTAACTGTACACCCTTATTTATATGCTAAACTGATCTAAACGGTGCACCTCTATATACTTGATATATACTGTATAGCATTGCAAAATGTGCTGGGGGAATTTACAATAATCATCACCATCATATCAACTTTACATCTTTAGTTTGTATTCTGTTCTTATCCAAATAGTGCGCTCCTATATATATTATACTTCACAAAACAGTGCACCTAGTTATATAAAGACTTCCCTGAACCGTGTAACTTACACACACATGTCCTATTTACACACTGCAACCTTTCAAGTAATATATCATGACACTGAAAATGGTGCACCTCTAATTATATTACATACTACACGCCTTCAAACTGTGTACCCCAGTGATTATAATGATCTTTCAACGCTACTTACCCCTAGTTTAAATATATATATATATTTATATATACTATACACCACACAGTATTGTATACAGTCTTGTAAGCTGCACTCTGGTTATATACTACACCCCATCACACGGTTGTACCCCATGTAACATATCACCAAAATTGAAAATATACACTGCACCCCACCAAACTGTAAACCTTAGTTTACAAACTGTAAACCTGAAAATGGTATATCTCTGCTTATTCACAGCACATCTCCAATCTTACCATCACTTGCAAATACACTGCATCTATTTAGCCTGGTCACCCATATATATTCACTGCACCTTGTAAACTCTGCACTCCTGTCTAAAATCTAACCTGATCAGCACATGGTCTATATCAGGGGGTGGCCAACTGGCTGCCATGGGCCACATGCTGGCCCCTCTACACTAGATTTTGTGGCCCCTGGGAAAAAGTAGAACCTAAGAATTCACGACATAACTTTTGTGGCTTTAGGAAAAAGTGAAACTAAAAAGGGGCTTTGGGACTTCTGGTGAGTGGGCAACCAAGAAAATATATTTTTTTGTGTTTAAAAGCCTTTCATTTATATGCAGCCCTTAAACTTTAAAAACTGGTCTGTGACCCCAAGTGCAAGAAAGATGGCCATCACTAGTCTATATAAAGGAAATTAATCTCACATGTTGAAGCCAGTAGGGTGTTCTTCACATATATACAGCACAAGTTATCAATATGCTGCATTACATGGCAAAAACTGAACATTGCACAAGATTTCTTGTGCAATAATGCGCCCCTGCTCCTGCGCTACCAGTTGCACTAGAGCAGGGCATGTCAATCACCCTCAGAACAAGCGAGTGATTGGTCTCCCCCACCTTTGAGGTGGCGGGTCGAGTGGCAAAAAAGAAGCAAATTTTTCTTCATACATATGTGGCTGCAAAACTCACTCTGCATAGCAAAAAGCTGCAATTGCACCTTCATAAATCTACCCATAGACTTTGTCTCCAGGACAGTTGTTAAAGAACCTTAAAGGTTATTTTCCAAATTATTTTTATGTTATCGGGCCATAATTTTAGCATCTACTAAAATGAAAACCACGAGTGTCATGATAGATTTCAGCTATACAAAACTCCACTGCAAGAATGTCCCTGTCCACAGAGTTTTATAACAGCTGAGTCTGAAACCTATGTGCTAGTTAGGGCTAAGAATTGGGTTTAAGGGTTCAGTAGTTTATTTTAGCCAGGACACAAATATAAGGCTGACATCAATAGCATAGCTGGTATATCACCTGTTACTAACATCATCATTTTGGCACAGCAATGTCCTTGTGTGGACATCTCCTGTTAACCTCTGGATGCTGGAGCAATGTTCTGAGAATTAAATATTTAGTCTGCTCACACTCTGAATCTTAAAGGCACATTCAATAATCGAAACTTTATTGATTCAGGAAAATCATACCATTAAAAAATATATACTTTATTATCAAATCTAGTAAGTTTGTTCGATTTCCCTTGTTGAAACTTTATTGCAAAACTTTCTGCTATACTTACTTAGCAGCTGACCAGTTTATATCATCCATGAAGGAAAATGGTTTATTGGGACAGGTGTAAATGGGCCCATCCTAGTTCTCATTGCAATTACCATAGGTTAAACAAGTAATTTATGGTAGAACAGTGTAACATATTTAGATGTATACTAACACAACACATAGAAAGTCTGGCACTCTCTTGCAAACACACAGCTAGATTAAAAGCAAAATGGAAAAGTTTTTGTGTCACCCTTGTTTGTACCTCAGTGTGTTTGGTTTAAAACATGCATTGTGTGGCTGTAGGTTAGGGATCCATGAAGAGACCCTTTGACAAGGTCTAGGCCTATTAGCATTTGTCAAAATGCTGTAACTAACTCTTCCATTTTGCTTTTTAATCTAGCTGTGTGCTTGCAAGTGGGTTTCAGACTTTTTATAAGATGTGTTAATAATCTTTCTTTGTAATTTTCCCTATGGGCATTGCACCCAGGTGTGGCTGTGGTTAATTGCCTGAGTCCCTGAAAGGTGTGCAGCTGTCTGTGAATGCTGGTGAGCACCAGGCCTATGAGTTTTGCAGGGGTCATAGGATGTGTACCCAGTTAATGTTTGAGAGTGCAGTCCATTTATGTGTTTTGTGCATATTTAAATGTACTTGAGTAGGATCACCTATGGGTTATGTCACAGAGAACTGTTTTGTGGACATAACAGAATAGCTGGTATAGAGCGGATATGGGTGATGATCCAGTTCAGCAGCAGCAATTACAATGGGTCATGTGACTACGGCTGCTGATTAGCCCACCAGTCACATCTGCTCAGCACCAGCAGTTTTTTGAGGCTCCCAAGTGGTACTTTAAATATGTTTTTAACCTCTTTACGGGGTGTTATATACATAGACTTACAGGGCCAGTAGTGCTAACATTCAAATTTTCTACCAAATAAGAGCAGGTGATTTTTGAATTATAATGGTCCTTTAACATTGGGATTATTTACACTCATTTACCCTATAAGGGTCAAATGGATGAGGTTTAAATAAGCCCAACAATGTTCTCACTACAGATCTTCTATATAAGATTTGACACACAATATAGGTATGAATGCAAAGTATAACTGATATATTGACACAGTGCATTAGATAGATATGACTCACCTATGAGGTTTGATTTGGGCAGGTGAGCTTACATGCTTTGGTCCAAGTATAGTAACACACATATTTTTCCATATATGATTGGGGTGTGCAGGTATTGGTTTACTATGGGGATTGACCCTAACACAGTAACTACGGCAATGTTGCCAATAACCTGACATTGAGATGGGTGATATGTGACATAGATGACATTTCATGCAACATAGTTACAGTAAATGTTATGAGTGTGTCAAAAACGTCCGATACCAACTTAGTTACAGCCAGGGTTAATCTTCTGCTGATATTTTCAATCACTGGACTGAAGCTATGCAATATAAGCCTGGGTATTTTTCTCAAGGAATCACTGCCACCTAGTGGCACTATGCTTATACTGCAGTACCAAGACAAGTTATGTTTTTATTTAGGATTATACCTAACAAAAGGAATCAGATATATTATGATTATCTGTTATGTATGTAAACAACTATGTACATACACTTATATCTCCCCTCACCGTGTTTACAATTCTATTTATTTATTTTTAAGAGGAATGCATGTTAAGTGGATATAATAGTTAAAACTAAACTGTGCATTAGTTCATTTCAGTTTTCAATAGAAACATTTTTGCTGCTAGTAAAAGTTATGTGTTTCAGCAGGATATGCATGTATGCTGCACATGCACATATCATGCAAACACAGAGCATGTTCAGAGTTAATAATTGTATTAGCATACCAATAATGGCAGTGGCTTGTATACAAAACTGAGTCAATTTTCTGAGCATGCTTGGTTTTTGAATGCTGTTGCATCCATATGTCACGAAAAAATTAATAGCTTTTACTAAAAGCATTTTTGCTATGCAAGTATATTGCACAGATACTTCTATTAAAAATTGGAAATGCAATTAAACACAGTGCAATTTTGACTATTATGACCCTTTAAGTAAATAAAATCATGTACATATTTTAATGGGACATAAAACCCCAACATTTTCTTTCCTGATTCAGAAAGAACACACAATTTTAAACAACTTTCCTATTTACTTATATTATCAAATGTTCTTTGTATTCTTGTTATCCTTTGTTGAAAACCAGGAAGGTAAGGTCAGGAGTGTGCATGTGTCTGTAGAACTATATTGTAGCAGTTTTGATACAATGTAATACATTAGCAAAGGCCCTGGATGGCAGCGCTATTCCCTGTTATGTAGTGCTGCAGACAAGTGCACGTTACCCATCTAGATATCTCTTTAGCAAAGAATAACATGAGAACAAGTTAATAATAGAAGTATAAATTGAAAACTTTTTTAAAAATTGTATTCTCTATCTGAATCATGAAATATTTTTTGGGGGTTTTATATCCTTTTAATTCTTATTTCCATTGTCACAAAAAAATTAAATAAATTGTGCTGATAACCTGAAAAAGATAATTAAATAAAAAATATCTTCAAAGTAAGAAAAACAATGGAAACGCTATACTTATTACAAATATCACAAATGTTTTATTAATGTGAAAATTAGGGGAAAATGTGATTTTTTTAAAAAAAGTAATAAAAAAAATTTAAAATGAGATTATTCAGTTCAAAACCGCTCATTATATACATATAGTGATATGATCCAATTTTCAGACTGACAATTAGGGATTATCTATAGAAATGTATTGATCTTTCTGAGTAGTGCAGATCCTACCTTCTGTAGCTATCTAAGAAGTATATTGTACTCCTCCTAAATAGCTTATCATTTAACTTATTTACAAAAATGCCTATAAACTTAACTGTGAACATTGTTGAAAAACGTCATCAAAATCTTTTCAACTAGAATATAATATACCACTAGAAGTCTGACTCTACATAAATCTTTGACAATAAAAATAAATATATATTTTTTTTATTTAACTTTCCAGAAGTAAATATGTTAACCTATGAATGTATTTTAGCTTTTTAACATTAACACAAAATACAAAAAACTACTTTTTCAAACCTAGATAAAAACGTTAAGTGCCAAGGTTTGTCTCACAGTATAAAAAAAACACTAATAATAAACATTCATAGTCTTTAGTTGCTAAATAATACATTTCAGTCCAATGTGAAAACTTGTAAACAGGCATCCGAGCAATTTTGAAAAGTCTCGAAAAACTAAAATGTTTCATGGTAGCTAATAGGGTATCAAAATATTTGAAAAACAGAGAAGCTCTTATTTTATATATTGTTTGAGACAAATAAAATAAGGCTTTTCCCTCTTTCTTAAAATGGTTTCTTCCAATATCGTTATTCTTGTCTCCTGTACGTATCTCTTATCTTCGCTCTGCGTTCATACTCCACTCATCTTCCCCACTGTATTCCCCCAAATTATCTATTTGGTTCACTTTATTATTCTCTTGCAGATAGTTCATTTATCTCTTCTGTTTTATGTCTCTTCCTTTCCGGCTTTTTCTTGTGTTCTTATCTCTTCCACTTTCTCCCCTTCCCTTTCTCTTTCTTCGTCCCTTCGGTTTTACTCCTCTCAACCTCAGATTGGCTCTTTCACTGTCTCAGCTTCTCTCTCTCCCATGTTCTAACCCATTTCCCTTTCTATTCCCCTCCGTCCCTTAAAATTCCTTCTTCAGGTGGTTGTAGTTACGGTCCAAAGCTTTCTTGGTACCATTTTCCTCTGTACTTCGTGGTTTGGTTCTTTGGGGCAGAATCAGAAGGAGCAAAATAGGAGCAATGTGTAGACAGAACCCCAGTGATCTGCAAGTAAAAAAGAGGTCATATTAGAATAAGTGCATCTATTAAAGGGAAATAATACACTATGTGCCAGGTTACAAGTGGAGCACTAATTAATGCTCCCACTCGAGCGTTAACTGCGTTAAAGGGACACTGTACCCAAATTTTTTCTTTTGTGATTCAGACAGAGCATGACATTTTAAGCAACTTTCTAATTTACTCCTATTATCAAATTTTCTTCATTCTCTTGGTATCTTTATTTGAAATGCAAGAAAGTAAGTTTAGATTTTTGGTGATCAACCTGGGTTGTTCTTGCTGATTGGTGGATAAACTCATCCACCAATAAAAAAGTGCTGTCCAGAGTTCTGAACAAAAAAAAAAAAAAAGCTTAGATGTCTTCTTTTTAAAATAAAGATAGCAAGAGAAACGAAGAAAAAATTGATAATAGGAGTAAATTTGAAAGTGGCTTAAAATTGCATGCTCTATCTGAATCATGAAAGAAAAAATTTGGGTTCAGTGTCCCTTTAACTGCGTTAGAAGTTCAGCTTTTTGCGCTCATCAGTTTGCGCTCGTATTATGAGTTAAAATAAAACTGTTTTCGCTTGTGCGCTAACCTGACGAGCGCAAAAAATACGTTCAAGTATTCCCCATAGAAGTCAATAGAGAAAAAAAGTAGAAAAAAACAAACCACGTGACTGGTTTATGATGAACTGGCCACATTTAAAATTATTTTTCCTTTTATTTCTTCTAAGAGAATATATTTAAAAATGTTTTTTATTATTATTTTAAATGGATTTTCTTGATCTGAATAAAACAACTTTGTTTTCACACTTCTGGGGTGTGTGTATCCTTGTCAGCCAGTGAGCAATCGCTCCCTAAGGATGAACTGTGACCACATATTTTCTGTAAAACTGGTTGCTGCTCTTTTATTCTATGATAGAATGATTCTGAAATGAATGTCCCTTTATTTTGTATTAAAGGGACATAAAACAGCTCATGCTTCTCAGTGAAAATTGCACTTTGAACCCAGACTCCTTAGAGAGACCAAAAAGCAAAATCTGTAACCTAGGATTTCAAATGACTGCAAATTGCCTAAACTAACCATTTGATTTTCAGCAGCTGCAGGTTACAGAATTAGCTCTTTGGCTTCCTAGGGAGCGTGGGACAAAGCCACAGTTTCTTTCACAAAACCAAGAGGTGTCTAATGCCTTTATTTGAATTGTGTTTAACAATTAAAGGGACACAAAACCCAATTGGTTTCTTTCATGATTTAGATAGAGCATACATTTTTAAGCAAATTTGCAATTTGCTTCTATTATCAATTTTGCTTCATTCTCTTGGTATCCTTTGTTGAAGGAGCAGCAATGCACTACCGGGAGTTAGCTGAACACACCAGTAAACCAATAACAAGAGGCTTATATGTGCAGCCACCAATCAGCAGCTAGCTCCCCCCCTGAACCTACCTAGGTAAGCTTTTCAACAAAGGATACAAAAAAGAACTAAGCAAATTATATAATATAAGTAAATTGTATGTTCTAACTGATTCATGAAGGAAAAGGCTTTCACATTCTTTTAAATAACTCATTTAAAAAAACACAAAACTGTATTGTAGAATAAAAATGGGCAATATCATATTTGTACATAATTTTGACATAATGATTTTCTACAAAATCTCCTCCTATTCTCTTACCTGTAGACTTCTACAGATTGTCCCAACTCCAGCAAAAGGAAAGGAGCCACGGTGTAACTCATTGCTACTTGTGTACAGAACCATGTAATTACGTCATACGCTGCCCTGCTTAGTGCTGTTCTCTGAAACCACGGGCGTACATTCTGCCTCACCTGAGGGTATAAGCAGATGCAGGGTCAACAATAAAGCTTTATTCCTTTCTCACTCAGACCACTACAAAGGCTTTGTGAGAAAGAGACAAATGATGGTAGTTTCAGTGGTGGAACTAATGACTAATGGGTCCAGGTGCAAGAAATGTTAGAGCTGCCCCCACCATACACAAAACTCAGTGGTATTGAATAGTAGTAATACAGTTAGTAACATTTAAATTATACTTAAGTATACAGAGATGTATTTATTTACTCAGGAAGAAGAGTGAGAACACATTGCTGTCTATGGGCCAGATTACAACTGGAGCAGTAATTTAACACTCCCGCGCTAACTCCGCTAAAGCTTTTGCGCGTGCCAGGTACCGCTTGTATTGCAAGTCGAAAGTAAACTGTTTTCGCACAAACACTAATCCAATGCGTGCAAAAAGCCGAACTAAGGATATTGCACGCGTGTTAACATATTCCCCCATAGAAGTCAATGGAGCAAAAAACACCCCACTCGCCCGATTGCATATTCTCAAGTGCGCTAACCCAACATGAAAATAGGAATATTTCACATTTCAATGTTCTTCAAATAGCAGAATATGTTCTATTTATTCATAAATACATATTTATATTTATATATATGTATATATATATCTGATGGTATGTTGGTACAATATATATCTATACCTATATATATATATATACAGGGAGTGCAGAATTATTAGGCAAATGAGTATTTTGACCACATCATCCTCTTTATGCATGTTGTCTTACTCCAAGCTGTATAGGTTCGAAAGCCTACTACCAATTAAGCATATTAGGTGATGTGCATCTCTGTAATGAGAAGGGGTGTGGTCTAATGACATCAACACCCTATATCAGGTGTGCATAATTATTAGGCAACTTCCTTTCCTTTGGCAAAATGAGTCAAAAGAAGGACTTGACAGGCTCAGAAAAGTCAAAAATAGTGAGATATCTTGCAGAGGGATGCAGCACTCTTAAAATTGCAAAGCTTCTGAAGCGTGATCATCGAACAATCAAGCGTTTCATTCAAAATAGTCAACAAGGTCGCAAGAAGCGTGTGGAAAAACCAAGGCGCAAAATAACTGCCCATGAACTGAGAAAAGTCAAGCGTGCAGCTGCCAAGATGCCACTTGCCACCAGTTTGGCCATATTTCAGAGCTGCAACATCACTGGAGTGCCAAAAAGCACAAGGTGTGCAATACTCAGAGACATGGCCAAGGTAAGAGGCTGAAAGACGACCACCACTGAACAAGACACACAAGCTGAAACGTCAAGACTGGGCCAAGAAATATCTCAAGACTGATTTTTCTAAGGTTTTATGGACTGATGAAATGAGAGTGAGTCTTGATGGGCCAGATGGATGGGCCCGTGGCTGGATGGTAAAGGGCAGAGAGCTCCAGTCCGACTCAGACGCCAGCAAGGTGGAGGTGGAGTACTGGTTTGGGCTGGTATCATCAAAGATGAGCTTGTGGGGCCTTTTCGGGTTGAGGATGGAGTCAAGCTCAACTCCCAGTCCTACTGCCAGTTTCTGGAAGACACCTTCTTCAAGCAGTGGTACAGGAAGAAGTCTGCATCCTTCAAGAAAAACATGATTTTCATGCAGGACAATGCTCCATCACACACATCCAAGTACTCCACAGCGTGGCTGGCAAGAAAGGGTATAAAAGAAGAAAATCTAATGACATGGCCTCCTTGTTCACCTGATCTGAACCCCATTGAGAACCTGTGGTCCATCATCAAATGTGAGATTTACAAGGAGGGAAAACAGTACACCTCTCTGAACAGTGTCTGGGAGGCTGTGGTTGCTGCTGCACGCAATGTTGATGGTGAACAGATCAAAACACTGACAAAATCCATGGATGGCAGGCTTTTGAGTGTCCTTGCAAAGAAAGGTGGCTATATTGGTCACTGATTTGTTTTTGTTTTGTTTTTGAATGTCAGAAATGTATATTTGTGAATGTTGAGATGTTATATTGGTTTCACTGGTAAAAATAAATAATTGAAATGGGTATATATTTGTTTTTTGTTAAGTTGCCTAATAAATATGCACAGTAATAGTCACCTGCACACACAGATATCCCCCTAAAATAGCTATAACTAAAAACAAACTAAAAACTACTTCCAAAACTATTCAGCTTTGATATTAATGAGTTTTTTGGGTTCATTGAGAACATGGTTGTTGTTCAATAATAAAATTAATCCTCAAAAATACAACTTGCCTAATAATTCTGCACTCCCTGTATATATATACATGATTATATATAGGTATAGATATATACAAATATATATAGGAATATCTATTTATAAATACATATGACATATTCTGCTATGTGCAGAACATTGGAATGTGAAATATTTATATTAAATACACAGTATAACACTTTATTACATATGAATATTGCATAAATATGATTTTTCATGGTTTCATCTACTTAAAGGGACACAAAACCCAATGTGTTTCTTTGATGGTTCAAAGAGAGCATGCGATTTTAAGCAACTTTCTAATTTACTCCTATAATTAAAATTGCATGCTCTATCTGAATCATGAAAGAAAAAAAAATGGGTTTTGTGTCCCTTTAACTGCAAAGATCTCCAATGCACTTGTGTATATATATGTCTGTAAATACATATATACACATATAAATACATAAATACATATGTACCCACATATATATATACACACATATTTAGACATGTGTAAGTATGAATCTCTATAACTTTTTTGCGCAATATTTTTTTAAATAATTTTTAATAAATAGTGTTATTATGAGTGTAACTGCATTGTAATGTATTTTTAGACACTTTTTTTTAGTTTACTAGAGCTCTAAGGATGCGCTATTCCGACGCTCGTTAACTTCAATTGCGCTCAAGCGATTGTGCTTACTTTAAACTTGTAATACAAGCAAAAAACCCAATGCGCAAACACCCAAGATAAACCCATTTTTGCTCACGCTTAACTGTTAGTGCTCCACTCGAAATTTGGAACTTTAAATCCAAGTGAGACCCCCTCAGAACAGATGAGTGCCCTCTACAGTCCACATTATGTTACTTCATGCTAGGGGAGTTATGAAATAAAATAATACGGTTTGCATTTTATGTATGCAGTTTTTTTTGCATGTGTAGTTGAGTCTTATTTACATATCTACTATATTTTTGCAGAACAATTTTGTTACGCTTTTGAATGCAATTAAACATTAACATTTTTACTGTGGATTTTTATATCAATATTTTATTTAATCGTTTTATATTATTTTTAAATTAGGTTTTTTTTTGTGTCTAGTAGGGAACACCTCTTTGCTAGACACACTGTTCTCAATGTAAAAACTGCATTTATAGAGTTAGCACAGGAGCTTCATAGTACTGAAGAGATTTCTTATAGAATCTCACAAGTCCAGAGAGCTTAGTATTGGTCTTTGACTAAATAGTGAGCAATAACATAAGGAGGAATTTGAGTAAATAATTAGAAAGATAAGGTAAATAATCTCCCTACAAGCTCAGCCCATTTAATTGAGTTGTGGGATCAATGAGCAGAAACAGCTATTTAATATACAAAATAAACTTAAATGGACAATTCCCCATACATTTTAAACTCTGCAGCTGGTATAACGTGTCATTGAAAACACATTAAGGGGAAAATATTTTTAAAGTATATTGTACCTTTAATCATGCCTTAATAAAAAAATTCCCTGCACTCCTAGTCCCAAGCACTCTGTATATTGAAAAATGGGAAGATATGGAGTGTCTGACTTTTCATGTGAGGGGATGTACAGGATTTATTTTCCTGTTGGAGGTCTGGTGAACATATGTTAGAATGACTACTAAAAACAAAAATGACAAATGCAAGTTTTTTTTAACACTTTTAAATTGAACTATGTTCTAACTAGATATCTGCTGACATCTTTTTTCTGATGTGCTGTCCAGCTTCCTGCTGGAGGCGGGGCTTGCAGGTGACTGCAGGTGCTGCAGGTGTATCTGGAAAAGCTCTGCGCCTCAATGAGAGGCCTATTCCATCACCAGCTTATGCCTTTTTCCCTTAGCCGTTTGCAGGTTTGGGAGTTTGGATTTCGATCCAGCATAGGAAGTTCATCTACTCAGCTTAATGGTGCACGATAGCTGGTGCACACTATTTCTGTCAAAGCCCACAGGTGTACCAGTTCTGAGATATTGGTTATTCAAGTAAAATCTGCTGGCTCCCTGTGGCTAATTTGGCTCTGCTATATCAATTTCTATCAGAACGCTACGGACATTTCTTCTGAATTTGGGCAATAGTCCCCCAGAGACGCTTAAGCCGCCACATATAGCAACTACGGCTTCTCTATCCACCCGGGAACCCCCTTACACTCTGACTCTGTGGTCAGCAGCATTGAGTATATGGTGAGCTAACTCGGTTCCATGGCTGTCCTGGTGGGGTAGTAAAAGGAAGCAAGAGAAACCTCTAACGGCAAAATACCGGTAATACGGGAGGTGGCATTGTGGACAGCTTACCTGGTCGAGCTGTACGTCATTCCTCTGTGTGCGGTGAAGGTGCGGCTGGGTGCACGGGGAAAGACTGTCCTTCTTTGGCCTGCCTGGTTGGGCCAACATTGTAGGCTGTACCCCCTCGTACCCCCCGTGGATGTCGGAGCTGCCCGGAATGCCGCTTTGTGTGCCAGAGCGGGGTAATACACAGTTCTCCGTTCCCACCTCAAGACCACTTACGGAAGGCATTTGGGGCGGCTTGATCTTGGTACTGTCTGCTCCCGCTGGGCTGGCGGACTTTCTTACGGCGGAGTGATCCCAGCTTTGGTGTAGTACCGCTCAGCCTGCCTCTGAATATTCTGTCCGTTGGCGTACAAGCAAGGAGCTCAGGATCATCGCTGGATTTTGTGACTATCCCACCTCAGGTACTGTTCCCCGGCATGTCTGGGGAGAATTTGCTGGCATAGAGGCTAACAGAGTACTTTGCAAGTCACGGGCAGTCACAGTCAGTTACAGAGGGCTATGCACGCAGCATAGAGCTCCTGCCGAAGCTGGGCACTTGTACTATCGAACTGCTAGTGTGGTTAACGCTAATCAGGTTGAAGGCAGGTTCATGGTTGTTTCTTCTTTTTACTGCCCTGGCTGTGCTGCAAGATATTCTGAGCCAGTTCTACAATCTTATGTGATACTTTAAACAGACTTTCTCCATACAGCTTGTCTGACTTGCAGTCTGGGGGCAAAAAGAACCCCACAGCCTCTGAATTGTAGATTTACTTATGTACCCTACCCCCGATGTAATTTTGTGAAGAAAGGCTAACTTTATGTTTTGTTCTTTTTTTTTTTTGGCTGCATTTTTAGAGTGTTAGAATTAAGATATAAGTTTACTGCTTGTTGGTTACATTCAAACTGTGGTATCAATAACCCTCTTTTTACTGTTTTTTTTGTTTCTTTGATCCCTTTATATATTTTTTTCTCTCCCTCTGTTTAGGGATATTCCCCCACTTTATTGATTATCTTTCAGGGTAACCTAGCACTGACTTTCCCTGAAAGTCTATTTAATTTTTTTTGGGAAGTTAAATCTGGTTAGAGATGAACTCCCTTTAAGATTTACTGTAGCACCGGATTGGGTCTTTCTCCAAGCTGATTTAAATTCTTTAGGGAATACATAAACTGTTTTATACACTGAAAGATTGTTCTGATTAAACTGCTGCACTTAGAAATCACGCTGTAGCTAGAATTAATGAACAGGAATCCTTGCTACAAGGTCTTTCTTGATAGAATAGTATAATTATTCCTTTCTTCTTTTCCTTTAACACTGTGCTCAGCTCTTTTTTAGGGATAGCAAATTGGATACTAAAAACACAAGCACTTTAAGGGATTTTTTTTTTTCTCTTGAGGTCTATGTCCCTTTTAATGTGTGCACTGAAATGGACCTTTTTTTATTGAACTAAGGTAATTGTCATCTTATAATTGTGGTTTTTAGTATTAGTACTTTTATAGAACTATATGCACGATAGATATTATTTGAAGTTAAGAGTTATATGAGATAAATTTTAGATATTCAGACATCGTAGGAATAATTTCTGCTGGGTCTAGGAAGGTAGTATTTATATAAACACTCTAGCTGTAGTAGCATTAGAAAATAACGCGCACAATAACACGTGGTTAGAGGTCATTAAATTAATTAGGAAGGTCTTGCCCCGTGGCTGTTGTGAGGGTTTTTTCTTTTTTTTTTTTTTTTTATTGCTGTCCCATTGTAGTTATACAAGGGATACGTCTGGTTCATGGACAGGTATTTACATCAAAGGGGCTCTCCTTCCAATATGCCTCCTAAGTCAAAAGAAAAAAAAGGGAGTAGCAGGAATCTGGACTCTAGCATAGTCTCCCCTCAAGAAAAGGGGTCTTTTAATCCCCCTTCTAATAATATGACTGAATTCGCAGCTGAAGTAGCTAAAATTCTGACACCCCAATTTGATATGATCAAACAGGAGATCAGGAATGAGATATCTATCCTCACCACAGAAGTTAGACAATTTTCATCTAGATTAGATGAAATCGAGAATAGAATCTCGGACCTGGAAGATAGGTTTAATATATTAATTAGATCCATCTATAGATACTTACGGTAAAACTATCACTTCCTTGCAAGCTAAGATCGAGGACCTTGAGGATCGCTCAAGGCGTAATAACTTAAAAGTGATTGGGCTCCCCGAAACCCCTGAATTTCAGGATCTAATGACTTTTGTCTCTTCTACATTACCACAGGCCTTGCAGATTCCAGCTCCTGCTTCGCCCTTTCAGATTGAAAGAGTTCATAGGATAGGCCAGTGCCGTGAGCATAGCGAGTCCCAGAGACCCAGACCGGTGATTTTTAAATTTGTGAATTTCCAAGATAAGCTACTGTATCTCAGACATTATAGAAAATGTAATCCCTTCTCTTTAGGCACATAAGTTGTTGATGTTCCAGGATTTCTCTTCCGAAACTCTGGCAAAGAGAAGGGATATGTCTTTCTTTTATGGTAGACTTCAGAGAGAAAACTACAATATTAAGCTCCTGTATCCTGCAAAGTTAGTGGTATTGAAAGAAGGTACTACACATATACTGAATAATGTTATGGAGGCGGAGTCTTTCTGTAGAGAATCAGGGATACCTTAGTATGTATTTCCTATTATTAGTTGGGGGTTTTATGAGTCTAGAGTCTGTGTATGGCTATTTAGGTGACTTATAGATGTTCTATAGGATAAGTATGAGCCAATATTGTTTCTTTATATTTCTTGAAGTATATTGGTGGCAGAAATGGTATAAATGGGGTGTCCTTTTTTTTTTTTTTTTCTCTCTCTCTCTCGCCTTCTCTCTCGTCCCCTTCTTTCTTTCCCCCCCAGGGGGGTTGTTTCTCTCTCTTTTGGCCCGCTTCCCTGACCCTCTGAGAGGGTGTATATATAATGGGCTTATTTGCGTATATATTCATGGGTCTGCAAGACAATTAGACTCACTGGTGCTTAATTTCAACCTATTGTCTTGGAATATTGGTGGTTTTAACACCCCAATTAAAAGGAAAGCCATAATAAAATACCTGGGTAAGTTTAACCCAGATATAGTCTTTTTACAGGAATTACATCTCAACGCTCCTGAGATTCCTAAGCTAAAATCTAAATGGGTGGGTGAAGTTGTGGCGGCTCCTTTTACATCTAGGAAGAGGGGGGTGGCTATTTTAGTGAATCGTAAGCTGCAATATCAGATAACTAACATCGAAGCTGATTCTGAGGGCAGATTTCTAATTGTGGAAATGGAAATTAAACACATGAAGTTCATATTGTGTAATATATACGGTCCTAACCAAATTGACCACAAATTTTGGTCGGCCCTCTCAGTTAAATTACATAAATATATTGGGTTGAATTTAATTATCGGGGGAGACCTAAATCTGACAGCAGATCCTTTTTTGGATAGTTCAAATAAGAAGGCTTTAAAAAATAGAGATAGGAAATCTCGGACCTTTCAGAAATTATGCTCGCATTTGGGGCTGGTTGATATATGGCGGGTTCAGAACCCGGATGCCCGAGATTATACGTGTTTATCCCAAGTCCAGCAGTCCTTTTCCAGGATTGATTATTTTTTTAATTTCTGAATCTTTGCTTAACTGGAACTGGGTGTCTAAAATCGAGGAGATTGTCATCTCCGATCACGCGGTGATCGCACTGAGATGCGATATGGATAATAGGCGCCAGGGTAAGAATCATATTTATTTTCCTAAGTACCTGAGTAATAATATCAAGTTTCAGAACCAGTTACGTTTAAAATGGGATGAGTACTACAATAATAATCATAATTATATGGATAAAATTGAGGTGTTCTGGGAGGCCTCTAAGGCAGTTCTACGGGGGGAGATTAAATCCTATTCTTTACATCTGAAAAAAATCTGGAACCTGGCGACTAGACAACTTGCGAACCAGGTTAAAAATGCATATAGAGCGTACATTATAAATCATACTAAAGAATGTTGGGATGCATATGTGGCTGTAAAAACTCTCCGTGACACGCATCTTAAGCAGAACAGTGTCCAGGAAGAACTGAGAATGAAAGCAATATATGGGGGCTTTACAGGTAGATCGGCGAAGTTCTTGGCCAGACTAGCTAAATCCTCTCCCAGACATCCAATATCTGCTATTAAACAGGGAGATATGAGATATACCAAACACTCTAACATTGAAAAAGTATTTTTGGATTTTTTTCAAGATCTATACAAAAAAGATCCTATCAACCCCGTTAAGAAAGAGGTATTTTGGGATAAGATTAAATTGCCAAGATTATCCTCCGAGGTCAGAGATGTGATTAATGCTACCATCACTGAGGAGGAAATCACATTGGCAATTAAGAATGCAAAAGCCAATAAAGCGGCCGGACCTGATGCCCTCCCCATTGAGTATTATAGAATTCTACAGTCACAGGTGACTCCGATATTGACTAAGTTATTTAACTTTTACTTTTCAGAGAACACTAGTTGTTCCCCCTTCTTTACAACTGCAAATATCTCGTTAATCTTAAAAAAGGGTAAAGATCCCGAATTACCTAGTTCCTACAGAACGATCTCTGTCCTTAA